>NW_015168781.1:53123-97602 GCF_001447785.1 Gekko japonicus
GGTCAAAACCCAGGGCCTTTTTTTGGAGCAGGAACTCCTTTGCATGTTAGGCCACACACCCCTGATGTAGCCAATCCTAATGAGTTTCTGCTGTTGGGTGTGGCCTATTATACTAATGAGTTCCTGCTGGGCGTGGCCAACTCGGGAGCCAGCCGGAACTCCGTTCCTGTGCGTTCCTGCCCCAAAATAGCCCTGGACTTAATGCACTGCTCGTTGAAAAGGCCATATGATAGAGAGGGGAAATCGCCCCTGGCTGATCGTGTGGTATTATTTTGATAGCTGAAACCCCCCCACAAGGTCCTTATCTCCTCCCCTCCAAAATCTTCCTGGCCCTGAGCCCAGCCAGGAATGGGGAGAGGCCGTGACTCAGTGGTAGAGCATCTGCTTGGCCTGCAGAAGGTCCCAATCCCCAACATCTCCAATTGAAAGGATGTGAAAGACTTCTGCCTGAAATCCTGGAGAGCAGCGGCCTGTCTGAGTAGACAGTATGATGGACCAAGTAGAAGAAGAAGAGATTGGATTTATACCCCGCCCTTAACTACCCAAAGGAGTCTCAGAGCGGCTTACAAACTCCTTTCCCTTCCCCTCCCCACAACAGACCCCCTGTGAGGTAAAAGAAGAAGAAAAAGAGATTGGATTTATACCCCGCCCTTCACTACCCAAAGGAGTCTCAGAGCGGCTTACAAACTCCTTTCCCTTCCCCTCCCCACAACAGACCCCCTGTGAGGTAAAAGAAGAAGAAAAAGAGATTGGATTTATACCCCACCCTTCACTACCCAAAGGAGTCTCAGAGCGGCTTACAAACTCCTTTCCCTTCCCCTCCCCACAACAGACCCCCTGTGAGGTAAAAGAAGAAGAAAAAGAGATTGGATTTATACCCCGCCCTTCACTACCCAAAGGTGTCTCAGAGCGGCTTACAAACTCCTTTCCCTTCTGCTCCTTTTCCAGACAGCTCTTATCAGAACTACGGCTTGCCCAAGGCCATCCAGCCAGGTGCAAATGGAGGAGTGGGGAATCAAACCCGGTTCTCCCAGATTAGAGTCTGCACATTTAACCACTACACCAAACTGGCTCACGTATATGGCGGCTTCATGTGTTTGTTAGGTTAGAGGCCACTGTTGTGCCAGATTTTGGCTTATAAGGTTAGGCTTGCTTTTTTGAGGCATTGTACGTAAGCAGCCGTCTTGATTCAAGAAATGATGAAACTCCTTTCTGCCTTGAGATAGGAAAGAGAAAGGTTGGGTTGTAACAGCGTCCCTGACTGCCTTTGTGCACATTTCACCCACAGGGTTGAACGTCGCTGCGAACTTCGGCAACCAAAGGTAAAAACATATGAACCCCATCGAAGGGACGCCTTTGAGAAGTACTTGAAGAGCAAGAAGGCTCTGCCCCCAGATAATGGCGGAGTGTTTTATTCAAAGAAGCAGGGGCCCTTTGGTACTCCTTCTGATACACCATGTTCATCACGGAGGAGCTCTGGTTGTGGCTGGGACATCTTGCGCCGCAGCGCACTGGGCCCAGGGCAAGGGTACACCAATTATGGTATGGAGGAGGAGGAAGTCTACCATGTCTGAGCTACCAGCCCCAGAACCCAGGGATTTCTTTCTGGCTTCAGTGCAGAGGACGCACTGTAGTACATCCAACAGTTCCGGTAACGGCTGTTCTGACAGGCATCAGCAATTGTTTGGAACTCGCAACTGCTGCGAGCGACACACAGAAGAGCCTTTGAGTGGAAGCAAGCGCGCCGATCTTGAAGCCGTAGCACAACCCCAGCAGAACTTTGGAGATGACCTCTGTCATGGCATGTCCTAGGGGACAAGGACTTTTCCAGAGCCTTCCAGAACTGTGTACGGATCTTGGTTTCAGTGGTGGCCTACTTTTGCCGGCGGTAGTGGACAGTGGCACTTTGAAACCGAAGCCACTTGTGTATTTTACGAGCTAATAACGTTCATAATTTTGTATTGCTCTAAGCAGAAATGGGGAGGGAGGGGGAGCAGCGTGGGTATAGCCTGATTTCACCAGCTCTTGGGATCGTGGATGGGAGACGACCAAGGCAGAGGCTCTGCAGAGGAAGACAATGACCAGACCACCTCTGCTTCGCACTTGCCTTGCAGGTTCCTTGCTGGGTTCATCACAGGTTAGTTGTGAGATGGCGGCACTTGCGTGCGGACATAAGCAGAAAGGGATTGTCTAGGAATCACATGGACCAGTTGCATGCACCGGGGTACATTTCAACACTCCTCCAACCGCTAGATTGCTCTGGGGGTCTCTCTTCTCTTCCTGGTGACTTTTGGTATAGACAGTGGTGAAGCCTCAGGTGACTGCGCTGTGCCTTTTTTCCATCCCCCATTCACGTGATTGGTTGTAAGTGGCTCCACTGAGGACAGTACAGCACAGTGATGTGGCACCACAGGTTGGCTGCTAACGTCATTGGGAAAGGGGAGGCAGAAAAGACTCCGTCCCGTGTGCGTCTCCTCCCCAGGTCTCTTAAACCCTTCAGTGAAGGGCATTTGGCTTCTTTCCACTGCCCAGCCAAGTTGGACAGTAAGGAGTTCCGTCCGAGCATGAGAATTAAACCTAAACCCTGATTTGCGTGAATCTCATTGTTCTTGCCCCTGTTATCTATACATGGCAAAAAGATAGAGTTGTGTAGTTCGATGGCAGCTTTCCTGTTCCTGGAGCACGGTGATGTCAGTTGTTTGTTTGAGCTCAAGAGCCTCTTCCGAGCACAGCTCAATTTTCAGCCTGTTTGATCGTTTCTAGAGTCTGCTCTTTTTAATTATGGCTGAAAGTCGATATTACAGAGATTATGCACCTTCCACTGAAATCAGCCCTCCCTGTGTCTCTTCCTGGAAACATCAAGGACATGAAAATGAGGGATATGATATTACAACTGGGCTGAGTTTTCCCGCGACACAGGGAGGGGGGCATACCTTGGAAAAAAGTGATGTCGTACATTTGAATTTGCTTGATGACAGCAGAGAAGAGGATGTAACATGAAACATGTTGAAAATAATTCTTGTTTTATGTCCGGTCTTGATTTCCTGACGTTTGAATTCACGGGGCATCTCTAGACAGGCTTGCACTTAATCCCCATTACATTGTGTTCAGGTGCGGAGTGTGTACACTCTTCATTTTTTGCAGTTCTACAAAACCATCACTGGGTTAGGTACAGAACACAGACGACCTTGAGTCTTAAGTTAACTGAATATTTTATCCAAGGCTGTTTCCAGGGGTCATTTCGTAGAAAAAGAGGTGCAGGAGCTACTTAGCATAACTCATTAGTATACCTTATTTGCATATGCCACACCCCCTGACATCACCGGAAGTGTGTCACAAGGCAACACCCACCGCTCAGGCTCCATGGGACTGTTTTGGATTGCTAGCTATTCGGGGGGGGGTGAAAATGTGCAGATCTGTCCTTACAGAGGAGGGAGAGCTTGTACCAGAATAAAACTTGGTCTTAAAAGTGCCACTGGACTGTTTTGGACCGGGGGGGCTCTGCAACTTACTTGCCTGCATCTTGCTCTGACTGAGGGCTGCTGGGAGCAGGGGGTGGGGCTTGTTGCATGTGCCCACCCGCTGGGCTCTGTACTGCCGGAGCTCCGCTCCTGTGCGCTCCTGCATGAAATGACCCCTGGCTGTTTCCTACCAGTCGCGTTCCTAGGCACAGAAGAGCGCATTGAGTGATATTTGATGTATTCGAATATTAACGGTTCATGCTTTTTGAACATGCTTTTAACTCACCTTCTGCCACCTAAAGCATCTTCTACATTTTTCGTTTGTGGTTTTCACGCTTTTTGAACATGCTTTTAACTCACCTGCCACCAAAAGCATCTTCTACATTTTTCGTTTGTGGTTGCCCTTGATTTTTCAGACCAGCTTAATTACCTTTCAGTTTGAATACACACACATCGGGATTTCTTCCCTTCCCTCCTCCTGTGTGAAAGGAAAAATTTAATATTTTTTCACTTTGATGTCTGACCGGGAATAACTGTGAATTTAAATACAAATCCTCCTCCCTTTAAAATTTCTTCTTTCGACAACCTGAGTTGTCTTCTTTCAACAGCCTTTCGAACACTGAGTCTAAAACTGCAGCCCAGGCACACCCATGAGGGAGAAGCAAGGTGTAAATTGATAAAAGTATTTCCATTTGCGTCAGGGGTTCCCTGCAGATCTTCCTAGCCTATTAAGCACGGAATCTGTGGCAGTAACTATTTCACCGCTGTGACCTTAATATTTATTTATGTGTTTACATCCTTTATATCCTGCCTTTCTGCCCCCATGGGGTCCAAAAGAGGCTTCCATCATCTCCCCCCTCCTCCATTTTATCCTCACAGCAACCCTGTGAGGTAGGCTATGCTGAGAGCATGTGATTAACCCAAGGTCACTCAGAATGAAGATTTGAACCTGGGTCTCCCAGATCCTAATGCAACTGCACCAAACTGGCTCTTTCAATGCAGGCTGTGTCCTGTTACTACCAGTTTTTTGGGGGGACCACTGGAATCGGATGAATTTTGTCTAGACTCATTTTGGAGCCAGGGCAAAACGCTTATCCTTGGCAGATAGATCCAATAAAAGGGTAAAAATATCTTGGGCCTTCCCGAAGTTGCCACGGCTTGGTATTCCTTCACTTACCCATTTTTATCAGGTCGGGAGGGGGCTTAAACCAGTAGTTGTCCTCATTAATCCATCACCACCAGTGTTCCCTCTAAGCTGAGTTAGTGTGAGCTAGCTCACAGTTTCTTAGCCTCCAGCTCACACATTTTTGCCTTAGCTCGGGAAGGGATGGCTCCAGAGCAAACTAACTTATGCAGCAGCCAAATCACTCGCTCACAACTTTAATGCCAGTGGCTCACAAAGTAGAATTTTTGCTCACAAGACTCCACAGCTTAGAGGGAACATTCATCACCACCCCGATTACTTTTGTATTGGATACTCGTGTACTAAGCATTGTGCAGTACAGGCAACTGTCTCCCACTTCAGGAAACAAGATATGAGATTATACTGAGCAATCGTTCTGATGTTTACGGATCTTCCCCGCTCTCCCCTACCCAAGGCAGCCATTTCCAGTCCCGGGAAAGTCGGTTCCTCTGATTGCAGGAGGCTTGGGCAGTAAGAGCAATGTGGAGCGGTAAGGAAGGGGAAGGAGGTAAAATCACCCTTCCTTCGCTGCCTCTTCTGTCAAGAGAGCTCCACTGATGGAAGGGTTGGGGGCGACGGCTGCCAACCTCCAGGTGGTGGCCGGAGATCTCCCACTATTACAACTGGACTCCAGGCAACAGAAATCAGTTCCAGGCAGGTCTCCAGGCAAAAGAAATGGACATTTTGGAAGGTGGACTCCATAGCATTATACCCCCCTTGAAGTCCCCCTCTTCACAACCTGCTTTCCTCAGGCTCCACCCCTCAAAATACCCAGGTGTTTCCCAACCCAGAGCTGGCAACCCTAACGGAGACAACCATGTTGTCCTTTTCTGACCCCTCACTGCAGTCCACTGGCCAATGTGGCTCTTAGTCCCAACAAGTCCCGAGGGGGGGAAATCAAAGAAAACCACTGGGGGGAGAGGAAAGTGGCGTAGATTTACCATCCTTCCATGAACGGCCATGATCCTTTCCCAAGTGGATTGCTGGATCCAACCCACAAAAGGAATCTTCTAGTGAAGTGCCTCCCACTATGTTCCCACCTCTTTAAAACGGCCTCTTCTGAAAGGGGACAGAGGACCATGTTTACACCGGCAGGTTTTCTAAAGATTTCTTTTCCCATCTTATTCACACACAACCTGTTAGCTTTGGTTAGACACGCCTAAAACTCAGTGGCTTCAATAGGCTTACAAAAACATTCTGCCAACAGAACGGAACTTTCCTTCTTCTTCCCGGCTGCCTCAGGAACAGAAGGAAGGATGAACTGGGATTAGGTTGGCCAGTACCCCTGTTGAGGTATGAGGGATGCCCCACCCCCCAGGTCCCATTTCCCCACCACTCCCATCTAAACAAAACAAAACAAAAATGGGAGCATCATGTGCATCACTTCTGGTGAAAACTAGGCTTGCCAAGTCCCCCCGGGGGGTGGGGAAACCCCCGCCCCAGAGGCCCATTTTCCGCTGCTGGCGGATCGGGCCCCGGGGGGAACCCCACCCCGACGTGCACGGCACCCGGAAGTGACACGACCACGCCGGGCACACTGGGGGCGGGGCCACGGTCATCCGAGGGAAAACTATGGCCCCGCCCCAGCGTGCCCCGTCGTGGCCCCGCCCCAGCACGCCCAGCATCATCATATCACTTCCGGGCGACGTGCGCACTCCAGCCACCAGCCGGGAGTCCCCCGCTGCAGCTCAAAAAGCACTTGGCAACCCTAGTGAAAACCCAGAAGTGATAGAGGGTAACTCTAGGAATCACCTTACCATAGGTTTTCCAGAGATTCCTAGAGCTACTCTGTCACTTATGGGTTTTCACTAGAAGTGACATGATAACACGTCTACAGTTTGAGATGTCTGGAATTTGATAGTATTCTTTTGGCCTTGTTGCAAAGATAGAAAGTTGGCTGTGCTCTTTTGGCCCTGTGAGAAGCAGAGAAGTCTGGACTGGAAGAGGTTTTGGATTCCTTGAGGGAACAGAATGACCAACCTGGAGAGCAAGGTGATTTTGCCATGAAGTGGTGTCACTCTTTCTCTGAAATAACAGGGGAAAGTGTGAATTCAGACATACTCATGATGGGAGAACTGGCATTAACTGCTTAACCATGTGTATCAATTACAGGCTGCCGTCTTTCTCTAATAAAACTTCAAAACACACATTGTCTGGAGCCCAGTTATTTCTATTAGAGCATCCAGTCAGCAAAGAGTGTCTCCCTCCCGTTCTAGCTGGCCAAGTCTTCACAGGACATTCAGGTAACTGGGCACTGGCTTTGGCTGGGCCCTTAGTCCTGACTGCTTTGGCCCCACAGAAGGGCAATGTGTGACAAGAGGAATCCATGAAAATCACCTTACCCTTCCACTAGACTATCTTTTGGATCCAACCTGGTATGGTTAGAGGGAAATTGTTTGTTTTTGTGCTTCAGTGAACTTAGGCACATTTACTGCCGTTTTGGATCACGGCCTCAACTGTGAAAAACTGTCACCTCACAAACACAGAAATGTGACTCCATTTTGGGGGCCAACCCTGTGAAGTCCCTGCACTGTGTCCTTCTCCCACCTTTCTCCATGTTACAGAATCTTTACGTGCACCCAACGTATCACTTCAGTGGTTTCCCCTTTGATTTTGCACTCACCCATTGCTCCCTCGCCCATTTATTCGATTCATATTTTATACAGAATAATTGAGGTATGAGGGAAAGTGTTCCCTCTAAGCTGAGTTAGCGTGAGCTAGCTCACAGTTTTTTAGCCTCCGGCTCACACATTTTTGTCCTAGCTCAGGAAGGATGGCTACAGATCAAACTAATTTATGCAGTAGTCAAATTGCTCGCTCACAGCTTTAATGCCAGTAGCTCACAAAAAAGAATTCTTGCTCACAAGACTCCACAGCGTAGAGGGAACATTGATGAGGGGGTATTTGTCATTTGGAAACATCTGGCACCTCCACAAAGCCCTTTTCTAATTCAGTAATTCGCAGGCCCCACCTGAGAACTGGGAACCCTGCTTCCGCGTCTAGATGGGCAAGGAACAGAACACCTTTTAGTTAAATCTTGCTATATTCTTTCCTTTCAAGTAAAATTGTCTACTCTGACGTTTTCATAGCTGACAAAAATAAACCATTGAGTTAAAGGAAGCGAGGGGTTTGTTGTTGGCCCACTATGCATTTCCTGTACCTTTGTGTGCTGTGACATCCACTATGTAGGTGCATGATGGGTAGGGTTGCCAACCTCCAGATGGAGCCTGGAGATCTCCCAGAAATGAAACTGATCTCCGGAACGCAGAGATCTGTTCCCTTGGAAAGAAGGGTTGCTTTGGAGGGCATTACATCTATGGCATTACATCCCAGTGAGGTCCTTCCCTTCCGCAAGACCTACCCTCCAGGCTGTATCCCCAAATCTCCAGGAATTTCCCAACCTAAAGCTGGCAGCCCTATGGGAGGTTCAAGTTGATCATCAGCACCTTTAACCCTAACCCTAATAACCCTAACTTAACGGTGGCTCAAGTGGTTAAGACGCTGAACTGCAGGCTGTGGAAGGTCGGTAGTTCAGCAGTTCGAGGCCCGAGTGTGCCGCATGACGGAGTGAGCTCCCGTCTCTAGTTCCAGCTCCTGCCAACCTAGCAGTTTGAAAGCAAGAAATTGCAAGTAGATAAAAAGGTACCACTTTGGTGGGAAGGGAACAGCGTTCCATGCGCCTTGGTGTTTAGTCATGCCGGCCACATGACCACAGAAACGTCTTCGGACAGCGCTGGCTCTTCGGCTTGGAAACGGAGATGAGCACCGCAACCCTAGAGTCGGATTCGACTGGCTTTCGAGCAAGGGAACCTTTACCTTTTACTAATAACCCTAACTTTAATAACCTTAACCCTAACCCTAAGAACCCTAACCCTTCTTCTTCTCTGCTTAGAAATTCATCTTCCAATGACAGCTAGAGAGGGATGTGTCAGGTATTGTGTAGTGAGAGAAAAGGACCAAGTGCAACGTGCAGAGTATTTGCAGCCTCATCAGCCAGAGAACAGATTATTCTTGGTACAGATTTATTGAAATCCTTCCAGAGGCCTGATTTTTGTGTCTTGAGAGCTGGTGCAGCTGCAGCCTTTTGGCTTCCTCCAGTGAAGTCCTGCTTTTTTCTGTAGTGAGTGCTGCTAGCACTGGAAGCTTGCCTGAGCATTTTGCCTCTCCATCTGTTCGGTCCTCCTCCTTTTTGGGGGGGGGGGGGATGATGGTGCCAGGATCTCAACAGTGGTTATGCACTGGTGAGCTAAAGGCATTCTGTACATGCTCAGAGACACACCTTCTTTTGCACAGGCAAGTCACAACGAGGTTGCTTGCAATCAGTGATTAAAAACATGAAAATTGGAACTCATCCATGAGGCCCAATTCAAGCCATCACCAGCACCTCAACTGCTGAGTATAAAAGCTGACGGGTGGATATCTCAAAGGATTGCTTTGACAAACACCACATACTTGATCAATGTGTCTCTCTCAGCTTGCAGAGATCACCCGGGCAGCAATTTCATTCTGTGTTGGGCTACGAATGCTGTGGCCTGTTCCCATTCAGATGAAAAAAGTAAGCAACTAGCAGTCTGTGTAGGGTTGCCAACTCCCAGTTGGAAAATTCATCGAAATTTATTTTTTGGGGAGTGCCTGGGGAGTAGGGGGATTTCAGTACACTGTAATACCATAGAGTCCACCCTCCAAAGCAGCCATTTTCTCTGTCATCTAATCTAGAGTTGCCAGGGTGCTCCCAGCAGCTGGCAGGTGATGGGGGAGGACTGACCAGGAAACCTAGGTCTTGATTGTCAGACATCAGAAACCACAACATTCAAAAACCAGTGGGGAAACATTTTAACTTTCCAGGACATTCAGTTGCTGACCTAAAAGTAGCAGTTATGTTACAAAGAAATTTCAAAGGGAGATCATAAAGACTGCTGAATTGCAACTAATAATGAAGCTCAAGATAGTGCATCCTCCTGGGCTGAATCAAGACCTAGGTTTCCTGTCTCATTACCAATGCTGATTTCCCCACACCTACTACCTCTCTGCATATCACACATAATCCAATCTCACCTGCTATTGTCATTTTCCTGCTAATGTCATTCGGCATCTGAAATAACGCCTCTTTCCAATAAATAGGACAGATGGACTCCCGTTCTAGCTGTATCTGAAGAAGTGAGCAGTGACTCACAAAAGCTCAGACCCTACCACAAATTTTGTTAGTCTTTAAGGTGCTACTGGACTCTTACTCTTTTCTACTGCTACAGAGAGACTAACATGGCTACCCATCTTGATCTATCTCCTTGTTTGGTGTAGTGGTTAAGTGTGTGGTGCTCTAATCTGGGAGAACCGGGTTTGATTCCCCACTCCTCCACTTTCACCTGCTGATGTGACCTTGGGTCAGTCACAAGCTCTGGCACAGCTGTCCTTGAAAAAGAGTAGTTTGTGTCAAGAGTTCTCTCAGCCCCACCCACCTCACAGGGTGACTGTTGTGGGGAGGGGAAGGGAGAGGAGTTTGTAAGCCGCTCTGAGACTCCAAGTGAAGGGCGGGGTATAAATCCAATCTCTTCTCTTCTTCTCTTCTTCTATGTGAATAAGGATAGAGTTAACATCCATAAAGTGGTACCGATTGACATGCATCTCCAAAAGCTGCACGAAGCTCCAGGAATGGGTCACACTGCATGCTGGCATTCATTACTTGTCATGCAGACAATAATTTGTTGTTCTGCTAAGGGGAACCTTTTTTATTTTAAAGTGACAAGGAAGAGTACAAAAGACAGATGGAAGTCCAGCAGCTGCAGAGAAAAATAAGACCACTTATGCATCTTCCTGAGCAAAATGATCACCGACAGACGTGATAGCAGCTGTTGGGCACAAACCTGGGTAAATTACATCACCGTGCGCACACAAGGACTCTTCAACTGTGTGCCGTCGATTGATCGCACACATTTATTACAATGATTCATTGCCTTTCCTCAACAGGAGAAATGCCTGTGAATCGGCATTGCAAAATGATGACCGCGTGACACAGCAAACATTGCATTCTAGATGCTCTGCGATGTTTGCTGTGCTTTCTGCAGGGTGAATTTCACGCTCTGACTGGTCCGGTGAAATGGAATGTGTCTGTGGCCCCACTAGGGGGCAGCAGGACCTCAAGAGTGGTTTCCACAGCCGCCAGAGACTCACCCAGAACCAATCCATGGTGCTCATGAAGGCTCATTTTATCACCAGGAAACGGTTCCGAACAGGTCTCCACATAAGCTACGTTCCCTTCACTCACCCATCGCTGCCCTCTGAAAGCCTTAGGGAGCTCGTATGGTCCTCTAGGCTCTCCTTGCTACCAGGGGCACACTTTTGTTCAGTCGCACAGTCGAGTTAGACTTTTCGCGACCCTATGGACCAGATTACGCCAGGCCCTCCTGTCTTCCGCCGTCCTCTGAAGTTGGCTCAACTTCATGTTCGTTGCATCTATGACACTGTCTAACCATCTCATCCTTTGCCGTCCCCGTCTTCTTTGACCTTCAGTCTTTCCCAGCATCAGGGTCTTCTCCAGTGAGTGCTCCCTTCTCATTTGGTGGCCAAAGTATTTGAGCTTCAGTTTAATTATCTGGCCTTCCAGGGAACAGTCAGGGTTGATTTCTTTTAGGATTGACTGATCTGATCTCCTTGCAGTCCAAGGGACTCTCAAGAGTCTTCTCCAGCACCATAGTTCAAAAGAATCTATTCTTCAGCGCTCGGCCTTCCTTATAGTCCAACTCTCGCGGCCATACATGACTACTGGGAATACCATTGCTTTGACCATGTGGACTTTTGTGGGCAGGGTGATGTCTCTACTTTTTATCATGCTGTCTAGGTTCGCCATCGCTTTCCTCCCAAGGAGCAGGTGTCTTTTAATTTCATGGCTGCTGTCACAGTCTGCAGTGATCTGGAAACCCAGGAATGTGAAGTCTGTCACCACTTCTACGACTTCCCCTTCTATTTGCCAAGGAGTGATGGGGCCGGATGCCATGATCTTAGTTTTTTTGATGTTGAGCTTCAAGCCCACTTTTTTGCTCTCCTCTTTCACTCCGAGCAAGAAGCTCTTTAGGTCCTCTTCACTTCCTGCCATTAGTGTGGTATCATCTGCATATCTGAGGTTGTTGATCTTTTTCCAAGCAATCTTAATTCCCGCTTGTGATTCATCCAGGCCAGCATTTCACATGATGTACTCCGCATATATATTAAATAAGCAAGGTGACAATATACATCCTTGTCGTACTCCTTTTCCTATGCTAAACCAATCAGTTGTTCCATATCCGGTTCTAACTGTTGCTTCTTGACCCTTATACAGGTTTCTCAAGAGACATGTGAGGTGGTCTGGTACTTCCATCTCTTTAAGGACCTGCCATAGTTTGTTGTGATCCACACAGTCAAAGGCTTTAGCATAGTCAATGAAGCAGAAGTAGATGTTTTTCTGGTACTCTCTTGCGGACTTTTGTTGGCAGGTTGATGTCTCTACTTTTCATCATGCTGTTTAGGTTCGCCATCGCTTTCACCCAAGGAACAGGCGTCTTTTAATTTCATGGCTGCTGTCACTAATGGTGGGCAAACTCCAGATAATTGTTCCTAATGCCCACCAACACTCATCTGGTCGGTGGGGTAGCAGGCTGGCAAAATGGGGGGGGGGTATCTTTGTTGCCATGCAAATGACATCACTGGGGCAACACTCTAGCACTTACTCAGAAACTCCATAGTGTTTGGGGGCAAGGGGTAGAGCATTGCCCCGGTGCAATGCCAGGTCGCACCAGAAGTGACATCATCGTGGAGTGACGGAGATCTCCCTGCAATAAGTACCCACTTCCCTCTGTCTCCCGCCAGTTCCCAACCCTATGCCCGATCTGGGCAAAGAGACTGAGTGGCTCAGCCAATCTGGCCACCTGGATCCATTGTTGCCAGAGGCACAGCCTTTTACTCTTGGCTAGCCACTTTCTAACCTGAACCAAAGTCCCCAAAAGTCAAGCACTCTCAGCTTGAACCACAGAGTCAGGCTGCAAGTACTCTGCAAAAAGGGATTTCATATTCAGGTGACAGCCAGGCAACCTCACAGCAAACTCCCAGTCTTCCCCCTCCACCCAGCAGAGATATGCTTATGGAATAACAGTAGGTTCCACCAGATGAAGTATCTACATTTCTAAAAGCTATTCAGAGGCCACCTGGCAAATAGCCCTGTCTCCGGAACCTCACCCAGCGCTTTTTGTGTGTCATCTCATGTCTATGTGTGAATTCTTTGTCCTTCCTGGCTCCATCCCTCAAGATACTAGGATAAACCGATCAAGCCTTCAAATAATTAACGATCCCTCCTGACACTAATCAGGGACCCATCTCCCACCTTTTGTCTATACTTGGGAACCTTTTTGGGAAACTATACTTGGGAAACACCCTGGCAGGACAATTAGTGGTCAGAAAACTAATTCAACTGGCCACCCAGCACCTGGCTGATCTAATTAAGGCTTTTCTTAAGCCTGACTCTGCCTCTCTGGAACTTCATTGGTCACATCCAGGCCTCGCCCATCCTGATGCCATGCACCCCTGGGACTCATCATTGGCCCAGGTAATCTATTGTTCTCGCCTGAGACCAGCCCCCAGGGCCGCTCATTGGTCTGCATTGTCTTTCAATGTTTATATTCCTGCAAGCACATGGTCTCAGACCGTGTGCTTCTGCCCTGATGCCAACTGGCAGTCCACCCCTAAACCCTTTGGGTTTAGGCCATAAACTCATCTCCATGGAACCCTGAACGTCTGGACAGGTTGTATCACCCCTCTATAAGCTATCACCTCTGTTTTCTTAGTTAAGTATTGTGTGTTTGTGTGAATGTTCGATCACTGTTTGTATGCTTGAGAATATTTAGTAAAGAAATCATTATTTTAGCCACCCAATCTCTGTGTCTTTTCCTGGGTTCTTGGGAATTCTAACTCCAGTCTACACAGGTCTGAGCCTATAGTTATGCCAATTGCTTATTAATATCATAATTTCCCAATCTGTTATTAAGAAACAGAGCCATTTGGCTAACACCATGCCATGGTAACATTGAGACTATGCCACTGTAATGTAGGTCTCCTCCAGAAATTAACTTGGAGACTCCAGCTGGTGCAGAATGTTGCAGCCAGGTTAGTATGGGGTGCTAGGTGGACCATGCTTGTTACACCCATTTGGCAGTCGATCCATTGGCTGCTGATCCATTACCGAGCTCAGTTCAAGGGATTCACTATCGCATATAAAGCCCTTCAAGGCCTTGTACCCTTATATCTGCAAGACCACCTCTCCACTTATGTCCTGCCACAACAACTTCGCTTATCTCAGCAGGGCCTTCTGCAGGTTCCACCCTATATTCGGGCACAATCAACAGCTGCCCAAACATGCACCTTCTCCATAGTGATCCCCACCTCATGGAATGACCTGGCAGAAGAGGTTTGGAGGGCTCCAACATTCCTATCATTTGGAAACTTACGTCAAACAGAATTGTTCAGGAAGGTATTTTTTGATACAGGAGGACTATACTTTTTGATGAAGGGTGTAATTTCCTCTTGTTTGATGTTAACCACTGCTTGAAGTGAAGTGCTTTTGTCTGGGAAGATGCACAAATTGCATTTATGAAAGATTTAGGGAAAAGCAGAGGTCATTTCGGGGGGGATCGCGGGGGATTGCAGTTTCCCCGGGTGAGGTACGGGGGCGGGGCACATGACGAAGCCCCGCCCCCTGCTTCTGGCCACCCCGCTTCCGGCCCTCATTCAGCCAGGAGGCAGGAGAAGAGGGAGGGTAAGTTGCTTCCTTCCCACCTCTTCCCACCCCTGCCTGCCTGGGCCCGGGGAGGACCTTTGCAGGGCTTCCTTGCACTCCCGCCGCAGGTCCACCGCCGGGCCCCTCATGGGGCTCGGCAGTGGAGCTGCAAGGCTGGCAGCGGCAGCCAGGACCGTTGGGGGCGGGGTGTGTGGCCTTATGACACACATCCGGTGATGTCAGGGGGCGTGGCCTTATGACACACTTTCGGTGATGTCAGGGTGTGTGGCATATGCTAATGAGTTATGCTAATGAGTTCCCCTAGCTCTTTTTCTATGAAATGACCCCTGGGGAAATGTGATTGATAATTACACGGGAAGACTGAACAAAATGTTTATTTGCTTATGTGGGACGCAGACGAGGTCATGAACGTAGTCTTCAGTATACTGAAACATGTTTCATGTATTTATTTTACTTATGTACCATTGCTGATGTAATGTCTTATATCTGATGAAGGCGTCGGGAATACTCAGGTAAGATCCAGTGGAACAGAGCAAACAGTTTAGTTTATTAGCATCTCAAGATGCCTCCACAAAGAAGGCTACATTCAAAAATCAGGCCGAGCCAAGCCAACAACTGGCTGCCAGTAAAACACTAAGGTAATAAATACTTTACACCTGTGCTGGGGGACTGCTCCTATTAAAGGGACATTACATCTCATCTCCCGTCTGCAAAAAAGGGAAGAATACATACATGCATGCAAAAATAGATTAAAACTTAATAATAAAAAACAGATATTATAGAAATAATACAGTCAGGGCTATTTTTGGGCAGGAACGCACAGGAACGGAGTTCCGGCTGGCTCCCAAGTTGGCCACGCCCAGCAGGAACTCATTAGCATAATAGGCCACACCCAACATCAGAAACGCATTAGAATTGGCTACATTAGGGGTGTGTGGCCTAACATGCAAAGGAGTTCCTGCTACAAAAAAAGCCCTGGACTTTGACCACAAACAAGGTCAACAGAATAAGAAGCAAAAGGTGGGCGTGGCTGGATGACCACACTTCTGGTAACATGGGTGTGTGGCCTAATATGCTAATGAGCTGTGCTGCCAGGGCTGTGGTCTAATATGCTAATGAGTTTCTGCTGTTGGGTGTGGCCTATTATGCTAATGAGTTCCTGCTGGGCTTTTTCTACAAAAAAAGCCCTGAATACAATCATCAAGGTATATATCTTTCTGGTGAAAAAACAAGTCTTTCATGAGATGTTACATACCTGGGATGCCGTTCTTCAGCCTGCAAAACATGTCTCATCAAGCACATTGTTATCCTGTTTTATGTCTTCCATATTCCCACTTGATATATAATAAGTCTCCCCACATTGCATATCAGGATCTTTAATAATAGGCACATCCTGCCCAATGTCCATAGAATCACTATTTCCAGACACCCCATGCTGACACTTTAACCTGCATCTATTATGGCAATAAATATATCCAGTCAATACATACAGGGCTGGTCACACTTTTCTGTTACAGCCGCAGGGAGCCAACCTTCATTGGACTCTATCCATATGAAGTCTCCTTGTTGTAAAGGCTTAAGGGTTTTTGCTGTACAATCACAAAAATATTTTTGCCTATTCTGAACTCTCTGAAGATCTTCTCGAACCCCAATGGGTATTTTAGGTCACAATAAACTAGTACTTACAGGCTTCTTAACATTCTACCCATCAGCATCTGAGCTGGTGAATACCACGTTCCAGTAACAAGTGTGTTACAATATTCCAGCAATGCCAAACATGGGTCCCTCTGCATATCTTCTGCCTTTTTAGTAAGCTGTTTTATGGAGCGAATTGCTCTTTCAACCATTCCATTTGACTGTGGGTACCCTTGGCTACTAAGACATTGTTCAAACCCCCATCATGAGCAAACTGCTGACACGCTCGACTAGCAAAAGGCCCATTATAACTCACAGCCATCTTAGGAATGCCAGGGTGAGCAAACACAGCGTTCAGTTTATCAGTCAGAGTTCTTGCAGTCTTATCAGGCAAACTCACTACTTCTGGATACTTTGGAAAGTAATCTACCATGAGAAGGAATGGGGAGGAACCATATTTGAAAATATCTACACCCACCTTTCCCCATGGTAGTTCCGGAATCTCCCATGGTATAAGTGGCTCCTTTTGATTTTTTGGCGCAAATTACACACACACAGAGAACAATTTCCAACAACCATTTCAATATCATTACACATACCTTGCCCTGGCTTTAATTCTCTGCATACCCTGATGCGAACCATGAAGTTGAGAAAGCATATTTCACCTTTGTGTCAGGGGAATAACTACCCTTTCTCCCACATACAGGATACCATCCTCGCAGGGTAAAGAATCCTTCACTGACCAAAATGGCTTTGCAACAAGAGGAACATCTCTCAAATACTGTGGCCATCCTTGCCTTACAAGGTTTACTACCAGGGCTTTTTTTGTACAAAGGCCCAGCAGGAACTCATTAGCATAATAGGCCACACCCAACAGCAGAAACTCATTAGCATATTAGGCCACACCCCTGATATCACATTAACATATTAGGCCACACCCCCATGTTGCCAGAAGTGTGGTCATCCAGCCACACCCACCTTTTGCTTCTTATTTTGTTTACCTTGTTGTCAAAACCCAGGGCTTTTTTTGTAGTAGGAACCCTTTGCATGTTAGGCCAGACACCCCAGTGTAGCCAGTCCTAATGAGTTTCTGCTGTTGGGTGTGGCCTGTTATGTTAATGAGTTCCTGCTGGGTGTGGCCAACTTGGGAGCCAGACGGAACTCCGTTCCTGTGCGTTCCTGCCCAAAGATAGCCCTGGTTACTACCACCTGAAGATGACAATATTGACTTGTAGCTTCCTGTACAGTAGCTGCTCCTTCTGAATGCATAGCTATTGTACTCAGTTCATACACCACTCTCTGACCTTCTACGGATTCTTCATCACTTACGGGAGGGTCCACAGTTGCCCGTGATAATGTATCAGCAAGATGCATATACTTCCCTGGGGTATACACTACATTAAGATGGTATCTCTGAAGCTGTAGGAGCATACGCTGCACACAAGCAGGAGCACCACCTGTTGGGTTTTTAAAAATCACTTTCAATGGTTTATGATCAGTCTGAACTAAAACAACCTTACCAAATACATACTGGTGGAATTTTCTCATTGCATACAATACAGCAAGCAATTCCTTCTCTATCTGAGCACAATTCTGCTCTGATGAACTAAGTGACCTCAAGGCATAGGACACTGGCCTGTTCTCCTGAAGCAAACATACTCCAGGGCCATCTTTTGATGCATCCACCTGCACCACTACTGGTTTTGCAATATCAAAATATTGACATATGGGTGCCTGACACAAATGCTGTTTAACCGTATTCTTTTTCAACAAATGTCTTAAAGGTGCAGTGAGCTCTGCCTCCGATGGAATATACTTTGACAGATACTGCACAGATCCCAAAAATCTGAGAATACCATGCCTGTTCTGTGCAGGTAGCATTTATCGAATAACCTTCACCTCATCATCATCTGGTATAATGGCAGCTAGAGACCCTTCAGTGACATAAGGGCAGCTCAGTCAATCCCTCACAGTGTTCACCACCACCATCATTAGAATCCCTTAAATAAATTGCCACTATACTTACCATTGCAAGTAGATAAATAGGTACCGCTTCGGTGGACAGGTAACAGCATTCCATGCACCTCGGCACTTAGTCATGCCAGTCACATGACCATGGAGAAGTCTTCGGACAGCGCTGGCTCTTCAGCTTGGAAACAGAGATGAGCACCACCCCCTAGAGTTGGATTCGACTGGCTTTTGAGCAAGGGAAACCTTTACCTTTGCCTTTATACTTACCAAGGTCAATCAATCAAGAATGATCTCCATGCTTCAATGGTGATGCAGTGTGAGGAAATAGTAAAATTAACACATTTGCAATTAACTGAATTTAAAGGAGGGAGTGGAATGGGGGCACACTGGATTTGATAGGGGGCGCCGCCCCATGTGACCCACGGTTGGCTATGGCCCTGGGTTTACAACTAAGGAACTTCCTCAGTTTCTCTGCACCTGCTCGCTAGATGAAGTTCCAAAATACTTAGTATGGTTTCCTAAGGAACTGATGTATGAGGAATTCTCCATGGGTTTATTTATTTGTTTATTCATTTCAGGATTTTGGTCAGGGAACCGGGTGTGCCGACTTTCAGCTCCTTCCCCTCCTCTGCATTACAAAACGTGCCTCCGCCCCAGGATAAAACGCAACAAGAAGCGATACTGATGTTATCATACTTGACTATTTGCATTGAGATTGTCTTTGTGTAATGTTTTATTTGATGTATCCATGCATATCCGTGCCCTAACCCACCCTCAAAAAAAAAATGTTTAAAAAGAAGTAGGGCTGTATTTATGAAGTGTGATCACATCAAGACCACTTTTCCTTTTCAAGAAGAAACGGAACAGGGTGCCAAGAGATAAAACACAGAAAACTGTTCACAGAGGAAATCTTTTGGGCTCCCGCAGCAAGGGGAAAGAGCTGGATGCACCTGGAATTGTAAAGCAGCCGCGGGCAACACTTGAGATCACCTGAGATGCACAAGAGCACTCTCGGGTCCCTCAGCTCTTTGGAAAAAACCTGATGACAGCAATATCTCATCTGCATACAAATTGATGCTGCTTGTACTAGTCATGATACTCGTTATACAATAACAATTGTTTGACTGGTGCATTGCAAATGTAGCAGTTTTCTATAATGGCAAAGTCACAAATGGTCACGTGCAGGGCTTTTTTTGTAGAAAAAGCCCAGCCGGAACTCATTAGCATAATAGGCCATACCCAACAGCAGGAACTCATTAGCATATTAGGCCACACCCCTGAAAGCACAGCTCATTGGCATATTAGGCCACACCCCCATGTTACCAGAAGTGTGGTCATCCAGCCACACCCACCTTTTGCTTCTTATTCTCTTTACCTTGTTTGTTGTCAAAACCCAGGGCTTTTTGCATGTTAGGCCACACACCCCTAATTGTAGCCAATCCGAATGAGTTTCTGCTGTTGGGTGTGGCCTATTATGCTAATGAGTTCCTGTTGGGCGTGGCCAACTTGGGAGCCAGCTGGAACTCCGTTCCTGTGCATTTCTGCCCAAAAATAGCCCTGGTCACGTGACTGAGAATCATGGCCCTCGCCTTCATCTCAGCAGTGCAAAGCTAGAAGTAACGGGGGTGAGGCAGCAGCTGAATCAGACCCAGCCACATGGCTGACCTCCGCTGACCTCTGGTCAGGGATTGCTAATGCTTCCCCCAAGAAACTCAGCCACACCTGGTGGACTCTGCTTCCTCTCCTTGGTCCTGTAATTCCGAAGGTGTGATGTTGCCTCACCTTGCTACAAACCCAGTCCTGTCTCCTGGGAAAATCTATCGCTATGCTGCACGATAGCAGAGGAGTCAAAAGTTTTAGCAGCTGCCATTAGACTTCCCGTGAGGGAGCTTAGCCCTCTGCGGATGTTCGATTGCATTTCAGGAGCTGGCCTGCCACATGTTTTGCTGCCACAATATGTGTAATTGCTGTATCTTTTGCACTGGGCAATGGACAGGCTTCCCCCCCCCCCTTGTGCAGATATAGCTTTCATTCACACTACTGAGGGTTGCGTCCCTGCATGGAAAAATCTATGCATTGCCTAATTCGCACAATATAGCAATGATGGATATTGCATTCCTGTGCAGCACAGCTGGTGCATAGGGCTGCCAGGTCTCCCCTGGCCATTGGTAGGGCACGGGATTGCCAGATCCAGGCGGAGAACCGTCTGGAGATTTGAGGGAGGAGCCTGGGGGGGGACAGGGACCTCCGTGGGGGGCAATGCCACAGAGTCCACCCTCCGAGGCATTCATTTTCTCCTGGGGAACTGATCTCTGTAGTCTGGAGAGGAGCTGTAAAACCAGGGGATCCACAGGTCTCATCTGGAAGACGGCATCCCTAGTACTGGGCGCCCCCTTCTTAGGAACATAAGAACATAAGAGAACATAAGAGAGGCCAATGTTGGATCAGGCCAAAGGCCCATCCAGTCCAACACTCTGTATCACGCAGTGGCCAGAAATACCAGGTGCCATCAGGAGGTCCACCAGTGGGGCCAGGACATTAGAAGCCCTCCCATTGTTGCCCCCCCCCAAGCACCAAGACGACAGAGCATCACTTGCCCCAGAGTCCCTATCTATACCTTGTGGCGAATAGCCACTGATGGACCTCTGCTCCATATGCTTATCTAATTCCCTTTTGAAGCCGTCCATGCTTGTAGCCACCACCACCTCCTGTGGCAGTGAATTCCATGTGTGAATCACTCTTTGGGTGAAGAAGGACTTCCTTTTATCCGTTCTAACCCGACCGCTCAGCAATTTCATGGAGTGCCCACGAGTTCTTGTATTGTGAGAAAGGGAGAAAAGTACCTCTTTCTTTACCTGCTCTCTCCCATGCATAATCTCATAAACCTCAATCATGTCACCCCTCAGTCGTCGTTTCTCCAAGCTAAAGAGCCCTAAGCGCCTTAACCTTTCCTCATAGGGAAAGTGTTCCAACCCTTTTATCATTCGAGTTGCCCTTAATGCCAGTCCCCAAGAACTGCCAACAGCTGCTGCTGCTGTGGAGGGCAGCTAGCAGGCTGCAAGAAGCACAGTCAATTCCAGGCTTGGTCTGGGCTGTTTTAACTTTGCCCCCCCTGCACTCTTCTCTGCTCCAGCCGTACAGTGTCCTCTGGGAACTGGACCACCTCACACCAGGTAGGACAAATAGTCTTTGCCAGGGGTCTTGTTGTAGAAAAAGAGCTGCCGGAGCTCATTAGCATAACTCATTAGCATAACTTATTTGCATATGCCACGCCCCCTGACATCACTGGAAGTGACAGAAGGCCACACCCCCTGACATCACCGGAAGTGTGTCAGAAGGCCCGGCTACTTACCCTCCTGCTTCATCCTCATTCCCAAACGGAATGAGGATCGAAGCAGAGGGCGGGGTAAAGAAGGGGGCGGGGCTTCACCACGTGACCGCCCCACCCCCTAGAGGTTCTCTTCCGGAGCTCCGTACCTGAGAGCTCCCCCCCGACTAGAGCCCTGGTCTTTGCTGCACGTAAGGTTTTCCGAGCAGCACCAAGGATCGCCAGCTCTGGAGTGGGAAATACCTGCAGATTTTAGGGGTGGAGCCTGAGGAAGGGAGGGTTTGGGGAGAGGAGGGACTTCAGTAGGGTCTAGTGCCATAGAGTCCACCCTCCAGGGTAGTTGTTTTCTTCAGATGAGTTTATCTCTGTTGCCCGGAGATCAGTTGTAATCCCAGGAGACCTCCAGCTGCAACCTGGAGGTTGGCAACCCTAGCTAGGCATGCGGTTGGACTCCTTCCTGTTGCAAGGAGATGCTGTGGAAGTCAGAAGGAGAACTGGGGAGGGGAAGCTGCAGGGCGGCTGGAGTACAGTGGGAATTCACTGCACAACTGATCGTGCAGCTGTTCAGTTGCTGCTGCAACATGGAGAATCTACACTATTTCGTGCATACTAAATAACACACTTTCAGTCCACTTCCAATCCACTCTCAATGCACTTTGCAACTGGATTTTGCTGTGCAAAATGGCAAAATCCACTTGCAAGCTGTTGCTGAAGTGGATTGACAGCATTATTTGGCATGTGTGAAAGCGCCCTGATGAGTCATGAATTAATGCATAGACCATGAGACAGTTTCTGTTGAATCCAAGCCAGAACAGGACCTCCACACTATTATCAGGCTAATGGTTCAGTAAAAAGGTAAAGGTAAAGGTTCCCTTGCTCGAAAGCCAGTCAACTCCAACTCTAGGGTTGCGGTGCTCATCTCCGTTTCAAAGCCGAAGAGCCAGCGCTGTCCGAAGACATTTCCGTGGTCATGTGGCCGGCATGACTAAACACCACGGCACACGGAACGCTGTTACCTTCCCACTGAAGTGGTTCCTATTTATCTACTTGCAATTTCTTGCTTTCGAACTGCTAGGTTGGCAGGAGCTGGAACTAGAGATGGGAGTTCACTCTGTCATGCAGCACACTCGGGTTTCGAACTGCTGAACTACCGACCTTCCACAGCCTGCAGTTCAGCGACTTAATCACTTGAGCCACCACCACAGCACCACAGGTTCAGAAGCAACAGCAAAAAAAATCTTGGTGTGCTCTAAAGACCAAGGCATCTCTTACAGCCTTTGTAGGCAAGACAATAAATGACTCTGGGACAGAGGATGCAGAGTCTTTTGTAGGAGGAGATAAAAGATAAAGGAGCAGAAAGAGGAATACTTTGCATACAAGAATCAATCAGCAAGGCATACATGATTCAATCCATCAGTCATTAGATACACCCAGGCCCAGAGATGTTGATAGGCCCCGGCACACCCAGGCTTTGAAAAGAATTTTGATGCATAAAGAGGATAATGACTGTTTGCAGTGACTCAGCCCCAGCCCTGATTAGGGCCAGAAGACAGAGTGATGGGTCTGCCTACGAACTCACAACTTTGAGGTCTACCTGCCTCCAAAACATTTGTTGTACAAGTATAGAAAACAACTTCAAAACTGGGAAATCCCAGGATGCTGACATATTTCTCTGCTATCCATATTGTGTATGCTGCCATGATTCCGCTAGTTGTTAGCGCTCATTGGTAAAACTATGTCCATTTTGTCCCTACAACGCCCTTTGGGGAGACTTTTTAATTTTATGCTGTCAGTGTACATTGCAGAGAGATTCAGTTGGGGTAGCCCATGTTGGTCTGAAGCGGCAGAGCAAAGTTTGAGTCCGGTGGCACCTTTATGACCAACAAAGTTTAATGCACACTGTATCTGAGGAAGAATGCTTGCACACAAAAGCTTATACCTTGAATAAAACTTTGTTGGTCTTAAAGGTGCCACTGGACTCAGATTTTGTTCAGTCTGCATTGCAGTTCTTCAGTTTTCAGCTCCTCTTTCTATTTCCCTATAGCACTCAAAAATGCACATGGAAGAACATGGAATGTCTGGGAGTAGGCCTGCCCTGGGGTTACCAGCCTCCTGGTGGGATCTGGAGATCTTTCAGAATTACAACTGATCAGGGCCTTTTTTGTAGGAAAAGCCCAGCAGGAACTCATTAGCATAATAGGCCACACCCAACAGCAGAAACCTATTAGCATATTAAGCCATACCCTGACAGTGCAGCTCATTAGCATGTTAGACCACACCTCCATGCCTCCCTTGGCTTGCCCAGGCACCCCACAGCTGTGGGGAGCCCGGGCAAGCCCCCCCTTTAAACTGCCTTCCCTTGGCTTGCCCAGGCACCCATGGCTGCAGGGAGCCCGGGCAAGCCGGCCCTTGGACAGGCTGAAGAAGCACGGAGAGGCATTTAAATGCCTCCCCAATCCTTCCAGGGCTCTTCCTGGCCCGCCTGCCTCAGAGTCGCCGGGGGGGGGGGGTCGCTCTCCAGGCCTTCCCTCTGTAGCCACACACACGCAGAAGTTTTGGCTGTAGTGGGCGTGGCTAACTCTGAAGCCAGCCGGAACTCTGTTCCTGTGCGTTCCTGCCCAAAAATAGCCCTGCAACTGATTACAGTAGTCAGTTCCCCCTAGAGGAAATGTTGGCTTTAGAAGATGGAAGAACAGGATCCAGAGGAACTTTGGTCCTAAGTTAATGTGGACCTGAGATCGAAACCTGGCTCAAAGACTATTTTTACAAGACATGCTGTATGTGCAAAATGTCATATTGAGTCACATTTGGTACCTTCAAACTTTAGCATTTCATTTGCTTTTAAATAGTGGCTGATTCTGTCTAGTGGAGGAGCCCCCCGTGTGGCGTCTATGGGTGCCGTAGTGCCCGCCAGCAGCTTACCTGGTGCCCACCAAGTGTTTCCAGAGAGTGGGTGGAGGCAGGTGGGGCCCTTGCCCCGTTCAGCTTCTGATAGGCCTTTAGAGGTCTGATTGGCGGTGCAGATGAAAATAATGTTGCTTCAGTTGCAGCTGCCACCAATGTTGATTTTATTTTGTCTCCCACTCTTCTTTCTCAGTGTTATTTTTTTTAAACTACCCCTCTTCTTCGCTGCACTTGGACTTCCTCCGGGTGAGCATAGGACTCCGCCTCCCCTAGCAGCCATTTTGGGGTTGCACCCACCACCCTGTGTCAGAATTCCAAAGGTGCCCACATGCTCAAAATGTTTGGGGAGCTCCACTCTGGTGCATTACGTGTTGCAACCTCCAGCACCAAAGCACTGATTCTGATAAATGATAAAAGGGTTGGAACGCTTTCCCTATGAGGAAAGGTTAAGGCGCTTAGGGCTCTTTAGCTTGGAGAAACGATGACTGAGGGGTGACATGATTGAAGTTTATAAGATTATGCATGGGAAAGAGCAGGTAGAGAAAGAGGTACTTCTCTCCCTTTCTCACAATACAAGAACTCGTGGGCACGCCATGAAATTGCTGAGCGGTCGGGTTAGAATGGATAAAAGGAAGTCCTTCTTCACCCAAAGAGTGATTCACACATGGAATTCACTGCCACAGGAAGTGGTGGCGGCTGCAAGCATGGACGCCTTCAAAAGGGAATTAGATAAGCATATGGAGCAGAGGTCCATCAGTGGCTATTAGCCACAAGGTATAGATAGGGACTCTGGGGCAAGTGATGCACTGTCATCTTGGTGCTGGGGGGGTCAACAGTGGGAGGGCTTCTAATGTCCTGGCCCCACTGGTGGACCTCCTGATGGCACTGGTATTTCTGGCCACTGTGTGATACAGAGTGTTGGACTGGATAGGCCTTTGGCCTGATCCAACGTTGGCATCTCTTATGTTTAAAAATGGGGGCTGGCAACTGCTAATGTGCACCATTCAGACCATCAAGTTTATCTAGCTAGTCCTTAGACGGACAGACCTTGTGGCAGTCCTCGATCCCTGCTGAACAAAAACAAATTAGGCTGTGGTCAGACAGGCAGTTTGACTCGATATAGTTGCTCTTCCCATATGGATTCAATGGGCTTGGTCACACAGCCACATCTGGCAGCCATCCCCCAGTTGTACTCACTCTGTTGTACAGCGAATTGGATTCAGAATAAATAGCCACCAGAGGATTTCTGGTGATTTCTGGCTGACCCCGCGCTTCCATGCCACTTTTACCACGTCTGAACATCCCTGTCATGCATGCGAGCCAGATGGAGTGTGGGGAGCAATGCTCCCTCTAAGCTGTGGAGCCTTGTGAGCAAAAATTCTACCTTGTGAGCTACTGGCATTAAAGTTGTGAGCAGGCGATTTGGCTGCTGCATGAATTGGTTTGCTCTGGAGCCATCCTCCCTGAGCTAAGGAAAAAATGTGTAAGACGGAGGCTTAAAAAACTGTGAGCTACCTCACACTAACTCAGCTTAGAGGGAACACTGGTGGGGAGTCAGATCCATTTCCAAGTAGTTCCCCCCCTCAAGTTCTTGGCTATGTGCACCTAAGCGCCTATGTGCATGCCCAGCCTTATTTTTAAAAGAGACAACATGCTCTGAGGTTGAGGCACCACAGTAATGTGGACGCTCGACCATGGAGCAAGTGTGTGTGTGGGGGGGGGAAAGCCACAGCTGGATCTTCCCCGTAACAATGTAAATTGGAGCACTTAGAGGCACTGCCATATCATGCCAAGGCTCCAGTCTGACCACAGCCTGAGCCCCACAAACATACAAGTGGAGTGCTGCTGAGTGTGGGGCCCTCCCTCTCCCAGCAAACTTTTGCATACATAGTGGTGGTGGTGGTGGGGAAGTCCATGCACCTTGTTAAATAAATAGAAAAGAACATCTGCATTCACTGTCTGGGGCCCGTGTGGGTCAATGTTTAAAAATAGTTTCATGAAAGGGCTGCTGCTCAAAATTGAAAAGGCCTCTTTCCTTCTTTGCAAGTGGCACTAAAGTAGCTATACATTCAAACCCACACTCTGCAAGAGATGCACAAGCGTTCTGTGGACTGTTTTGTAACTTACCCTCTGCTGCACATATGCTGGGGATGTGCAGCACAGTAGTAGATCAGTATCAAACCCCTCTCCAATGAGTCTCGGAGATCCCTTGTTACTTCTTGTGCCAATACTCTTGGGATGCTGTTCTGTTCATAACTTGCAGTATTTGTATCTGACAGAGGAAGTGTTGACTGTAGAAAACCTATAACCCCCCCCCCCCCGTCCTGTTGGTCTCTAAGGTGCTACTGGACTCAAAGCTAGCTGTTCTACCCAGGGGTCATTTAGTAGAAAAAGAGGTGCAGGAGCTTATTAGCATAACTCATTTGCATATGCCACCCCCTGACATCACCGGAAGTGTGTCAGAAGGCATCACCCACCGCTCAGGCTCCACTGGGCTGTTTTGGATTGCTAGCTATTGGGGGGAGGAACGTGCAGATCTGTCCTCACAGAGGAGGGAGAGCTTGTACCTGAATAAAACTTGGTCTTAAAGGTGCCACTGGACTGCTTTGGACCGAGGGGGCGGGGGGGCTCTGCAATTTACCTGGCTGCTTCTTGCTCTGACCGAGGTCTTCTGGGAGCAGGGGGTGGGGCATGATGCATGTGCCCACCCCCTGGGCTCTTTACTGCCGGAGCTCTGCTCCTGTGCGCTCCTGCAGGAAATGACCCCCGGTTCTACTACAAATCAACACGGCTTCCTTTTGAAACTACCTTACACCATTTGGGGGATCTTAACCATAGCATTATTTATGTGCATTCCTACTCTAGTATTGATGTCATTTCTGACTTAGAAAAGTCCTTTTGTTCGTGAACCTGCTGCAGCAGGTCATATCTGGGATGTCACTTGTGAATGTACAGCTTAGGGTTGCCAAGTGGAAATTCCTCCGGAGCGGGGGACTCCCGTCCGGCAAAAAAGAAAACCATAGTTTTCCCTCAGATGACCGTGGCCCCACCCCCAGCGTGCCCGGCGTCGCCACGTCACTTCCGGGTGACGCGCACGCAGGGGTGGGGTTCCTCCTGGGGCCCGATCCGCTGGCAGCGGGGAATGGGCCTCTGGGGTGGGGGTTTCCCCGCCCCCCGGGGGAACTTGGCAAGCCTAGTACAGCTTTTCTGAAAAATCCTTGTATCCACAGAGCAGAAGTTCTGTACAGGCCACACTCCGAAGACACTTGAGTAGATCCATGCTAGAAGTCGAATGGCCGTATGAATTGCTAGGTGGTGAGAGACAAAGATTTACCTAGGAACTCCCTCTAAGCTGTGCTAGGGGGTGCGGGCACACAACATTTTAACAACCAGCACAGGGATTCCTGCTTCAGCTTACAAGGCATTTTTTCCTCATCCATTGGAAACAATGGAAGATGGAGAGACCTCCTCCTGGGGCCCATAGATTTGACTTGATTCTGTTTTCTCTTATAATGTTTAAATTTTTCTTAAAATATAGTTCAAATATAATTTAAAAAGAGTTTATTCTGAGATTTTTAGAAGGTTATGGAAGCAATCTTTAAAAAAAACCCTAATTTATGCGATAGCTAAACTTAGACTCGCTCGGAACTTTAATGCTACTAGCTTTTTTCACTCATGAGGTAAAATTTCTGCTCGCAGCACTGTGGAGCTTAGAGGGAACATTGAAATGGTCTTGGTGAGGAATGCCTTATGCAATTTTCTCATGTGCTGCCCTGGTTTTTTCAGACCAGCTTAATTATGTTTGAATTCCCACACATAAGACAAGAACCTTCTTTCCCTTTCCTCTTCTCTGAGAGAAGCTACTGAATATAGTTCATAGTTGTGATGTCTCGAAGGATCTGAGCATGAACAACAGTGAATTGTTGATAATAAACATTGTTTCTCCCTTTTAAGATATCTACTTCCTGAGTTGTATTTCCCTTGGCTTTTGTAAACTTAATCTAAAATTGCCTCCCCCAGTCCATGGGGGTAAACCAAGGGGTAAACTGATGCGACAGGTAGAGAAACAACATGATCTAAGGAGGCCCAAATTCTATCCCCTCAGACCTTTTTGTATACCTGCTAGGACCCTAGAACAGTGGGGTAAAAATGAAAGAAAAATCCTGTGGGGTGGTAGTTAGCCCCCAGGAAATCCCTAACAATTTGGAGGGAGTGTGCATGGGACAGAATTCTGGAGGATTTAAAGTGATTTCTGAGGCTGTTGCTGATGTCTCTCATAAGGACAATAAATATGCCATTCCAGCTTAAACTGCATTTGTCCAGTGTATGAGAAATCAAAAATGTACTTAAACAACATAAAAGCCAGTGGGAGCAGTGTTCTGAACCAGACAATAACAGCTCTGGACTGGAAAAAAGTCAAGACCTGATGGGAATGGGGGCTTATGGGGTGGTCAGAGTTGGTCAGGGTTGAGTTAGAGGGTAGAAGTTATGAGGGAGAGAGAAAGGCTAGTTTTAAAAGCAGGGTGAATTTAAGAACAGTGGCAATGTCAGACCTTTGCTTTAGGTTTCCCCTGACAGGTATCTGAAATGGAACATTAGGTCAGCAGCATTTGCTGGATCTCATATTAACCTAAATTGCCTCAGAGTACGGTATTAAGTCAGAACTAACCAGATGGCACTTACATACACACACAAACACACACACACTGTATTTAAATGCTTTAAACCTTTCTGAGAAAATGTCGGGTATGCTGATGTTTTTGCCCTCTACCAAACATCTCACAAGTCCTGGTTAATTTTTACTTCAGTAGTGCTCAGCAAACATTGTTGTTCCTGCCAGTGTACCTCATTATCCCTCAGGTTTTGTCCCAGGCTTGAGTTACTCAGATTCTATCCCCTAAAACCTTACAGCTTGGGGGGGGGGGGGAGGTGGCTGGAAATCCTAGACCAGTGGGATAGGTGGGGAATTGTGACAGAGGAAAGTCCTGTCTAGCCATCTTCTTGGTCTGTTAAGCAAGGAGTGTACTGTACTAACCGTTTCCCTGCTGTGACTCCAATAAGGGATTTGCATTTGTCAACCAGTGATGCTGTGTGTGGAAAATCACTGGATTTTCGTGTGTGTATATTGGCTTTATCAGAACCATTTTCAAACTAGGTAAAGAGCTCTACCTTTGGATTCAATAAAGAGAATAAAATATTTGGGGCCTTCCTGAAGTCACTGGGTCCCTTCGTTCGTTTGATAGTCTCAGCCGTATAAAAAGTTGAGGGAGTAAACATGGTCAGGTCTTTACTGCTGTTCATAACTGATTCCAGTAAATGTCCTCTTAGTTAATGTCCCCCTCAATTAATTTAATGTCACACGTGTGTGGTGCATTGCGGACATAGAGAATGGGAGACCGGCTCCCAACAGGGAAGAAGGTATTAGAAAGGGTTTTAATGGAGCGGGCACCTCCACCCTGACACCTTGTAAAAGCTGCCTCTTCTGACACTAATCAAAAAGGAGACAGGGGACTTAAACTCAAAGGCAACACCAGACCTGGTCTTTTCTACAGATTTCTTCCTTCATTTTACAAACAACAGCTGGAGCTAGAAACCAGAGGTCTTCATAGGAAAAAGGCAAGCCCTAGAAAGCTGGAGTAGAATCACCATCTACTCTTGAAGGTAAAACCTAAGCAGGTTAAAAGGAGATGTTGAACCAGCGACAGTTGGAGCTCCACTGCAGGATTATATAGGGGACTGAGAGTCCCACCCTTTCACGTGGCCAGGGCTAAGTCCCTTATCCTGCAAAGATCTATAGAGTGACATTGTCCTCCTGAGAGAGGCTGGAGAATGGGAGGGCCTGAATGACCAAAGATCACTCCTCCAGCTGTTTCAGGCTTTGGTTCTGGCCCTCTGCTGCCTCCATTCCCACGGGAGACTCTGGAAGTGCAGAAGGTGAACAGGCCCACTCAGGGCTTTCCCTGCCTGCTGGTTCTAAGTGAATCTGAACAGTAACCTACTGGATGGCCGGTGTGGGGGTGTCTTCCCCAGGAGCTTCCGAGGTGCACACAGCCATGGACAGAATGGAAACCAGAGGGCACTCCTCTTCTGAGGAGACTTTTGAGGAGTGTTTGTCCCGTATGCAGGTGGGGGACAGGGTAAGCCTTGACAGAATTGGCTTCAACCATTTAAAAAACACACAAGACACTTTCTTAATTCCAACCCAAAATATCCAAAGAACGCGATATGTAATTTAAGCCTTGCAGCATCAATCTCATCTTGCTAGAGCGATGCTGTTTCAGGAGATATGCAGAGGCTTGTCAAAACCGCTGGTATTCTAAGGGGATCATCTCTCAGAGTTGAAAATATACTCAAATTTTATTTGTAAACCAGTTTGGATTAAACAGCCTGCAGTCTCTTAGCTTTCAGAAGCTCACTATTCATGTCACACACACACACCCCGGAGATCTGTGTGATTTTCTAAGAAAGCCTTGTGCACGCTCCGATTTCTCCATCAAATGTTTTATTTCATTTCCTGTGGTCTGAATTGCCAGTCGGAAACTGCAAAAGAAGTAATCCTGGTGCTTTCAAAACAGACTTGGTGGTCATTCACCATGAGACGCTTTCCATCCCTCTTGCCCGCCCACAGGGATTTGGGTTCAAGATCCATGAAATCTCCTTCCAAACCACATTCCGAACTCAACTGACCTGACCTGATGGCAGCCACTGACGGCAGCGTATTTGTACGCTTTCCTGATACCTATGAGGCCACCGTCCCTCTGCCCTGATGGTGAGACCAAGAAAATACCTGTGTCCATCCCCAATGTTTCCGTGCCTAAGGCACCAAGTCCAAGTGGCGCCCCCTTCCTTCCTAATCCACATCTCAGTTTGCTTCCCACTCTGGCGTTCTTTTGAGCCCCTGAAGTCCCCTGCTTGGAATCCAAGGTCTCCCACAACCAGCTGAATCGAAGGTGGCAACTCACTTCTCCCCTTCATCCAAATTCCACCGTGGAAGAAAAACTCCGGCTAGGATTCTTTTGTCAGCGCAGGCTGTCAGCTTTCTTCTGAACTCAGTCTGGCCGGATGCTGCTCAGGTGACGCTTTGAGAGGCTCCCGGCCCTACCTGCGGATCCACAGACATGTCTGCAAGGGGTCAGGACCTACACAGTGGCATGGAAGGGGCAGCACGTAGGTTTCTATCTCCAAAGCTATCTTTCCGGCTCTACCCTGTGTAATAACTCCCACCCCACCCCAATGTACAATTCCACCCAAGTCTAAATGCTGCAGGTTTGGTAGTGTTTCGACGTATTTTTCTTTTTTAAAAAAGAAAAAAAAAATCCACAAAGCCTCGAAGGGCTCCGTTCCGTGATAGAGTGTAACAGTTCGTGCACCCTCCCATGGGTGCCTGGCATTTCGGGCAATTACTGCCCCGGTTCCCTTTTAGAACAAAAGGTTCGTTTAATCTCCGGGTCCTTTAAAAGGTTTGGAAGGATGCTCCGTGCGTCAGACCTCGACAGGCTCGAGCTGATTGAGGTGAACCCGCATGAGCTGGATACTGTTGAGGATCTTCTTCTGGTGACCAACCAGGCTGATGCCAATGCGCTGGATGTCTCTGCAAGGAACAGGAAGAGGAAGAGCTTCAGTGGGGTCTTTGTCACCTGTCCTGTCAGACAATACAAAGGCAGGCAGAGCCAAGGAGACTGCCACCAACGTTCTAGCTGCTAAAAGGGAACGATGACGATGAGGAGGAGGAGATTGGATTTATACCCCGCCCTTCACTACCCCAAGGAGTCTCAGAGCAGCTTACAGTCTCCTTTCCCTTCCTCTACCCACAACAGACACCCTGTGAGGTAGGTGGGGCTGAGAGAACTCTTCTGAGAACTGCTGGTGAGAGAACACCTCTGAAAGAACTCGTGATTACCCAAGGTTCCACCAGCAGCTGCATGTGGAGGAGTCTGGAAACAAACCCGGTTCTCCCAGATCAGAGTCTGTGTTTCTAACCACTACACCAAACTGGATGGCTAGCCCTATCTCTTTGGCTCTCAGAAGTTAAGCAGGATCCGCCCTGGTTAGTATTTGGATGGGAGACCACCAAGGAAGTCCGGGTTGCTACGTAGAGGCAATGGCAGAACCACCTCTGTTCATCTCTTGCCTTGAAAACTCTATGGGGTTGCCATAACTTGGCTGTGACTTGAAGGCACTTTCCACCACCAAGGGGGAAGGGTCAGCCATGGGCTATTGGAAATCATTGTGAAGGAGGAAGAAAGTCCATTTCATCTAAGAAGAAGAAGAAAACGAAGGGTCTCGGGACAGGAGGAGCGATGGGTTGCCCTGAGCCAGAAAGCAAACAATGCCCAGAGGGACCGGTAAGGAAAAAGTTCACAGAGAGGTGTATACACCAGAGGTGCTCTTGGTGGGCAGGGCTCCAGAAAGGGCAAGAGAATCAGCCTGACCATTTAGATACTCATTTCAGTTGCCCAAGTCGAGAAGCTAAAGCTTTAACTGATTCAGTCAGAGTAATCTGAGAGGCATAAAAGCATACTTAGGAAGGGAAGGTGGCATGGTGTCGCCTGATCTCCTCAGATCTTGGAAGCTAAGCAGGGTCAGTCATTGGAAGGGAGATCACCAAGGAAGACTCTGCAGAGGAAGGCAGGGGCAAACTGCCTCTACTTCTTACTTGCCTTGAAAGCCCCTTGCTGGGGTTGCCGTACGTCGGCTGTGACTTAATGGCACTTTAAACACACATACAAAGACATATTTGTATGAGGGATTTTTTTTTGGGGGGGGTGTACTATTTCAGTTCTGCTGTGTTTTTGTAACAGGAAGTCAGAAATGAAAATAGGAAAGGATGCCTCTCCATCTGAAAATGAGTGGTAACTTTTATGAAGCTGTAGGTTACTTCACCCTTTGGTATCTCAAAAAGGGCACTGCTTGATGATTTGGCAATAGGCAAATGCATTTAAATCACTTAACCAGTTAAAGGCAGCTGCTTAATCAGATACAGTTCTGTTAACGGGAAGGCCGCCCCACTTTCATTTGGCACACTGTGTCTCTTGCCGAGATTTCACCTCTACTACAGACTCTAAGCTTCAGGGGGGAAATGGAGTTCTCGCTGCCCCTCTCAGTATGGCTGAGTCAACTTGCTAACTCCTGGCAAGTAAACACTCTGCACAGATTGTCTGCGGGAGGCCAGAGCCTATTCTTGAGTAGATCCTGCCTGGCCTGTCAGAATTGGAAGGAAATGGAACTGAAAGAGAACTGAACAGATTGGACTGAAGAGTCGCTGGTATCTGTGATCTTTGCACACATTCTGTCCCCTCTGATTTTGCCTCATGCTGGCCACGAAGAAAGCAATGGCACTGTCTAGTTACAACGTGTCACGAAATTGAACTGTTTCTGGTACATGCTGTTTCATACTGTAACTGGGGGGAAATATCCATTTTAAAAACAAAACAAAAAAAACCCTTCCTACACAAAGAAAACTTGCATGCTAAGGCAGCCCATCACGTTCTACGCTAGCTTGACTTCTCTGTGTAAATGTGTTTTCCTGTGTGGAACCAGGTATTCCCATAACCCCTTGGGGGTTGTTATTTTATTTGGGTTTAATTGGAAATGTTTTTAACTATTCCTGTAAGTGGCCTTGAACCACAAGGAAAGGTGGAATAGTATAATAAAGAAAGGAATAAGTCCGAAGCAGTGCTGTCCAGAAACGGTTTTACCCCATGCCGTGCTGTTTGCCAAGAAAGTCTTTGAGACATCACTTAATTCATCTTTCAGGCAAGGAGTCTCAAGAATGCCTTTACTCTTTATCTGTTACAATACTTTTATATTTTTAAAGACCTCGTCATACTTTACTTATTTCACTTTGATCCCACTCTTCTATCAAGTAGCTTGAAGTGGCAGATAAGATTTCCCCATGAAGACCCTACTTGCGTGGGATATGTGGGTATATATATATAAAAGGCAGATCTTCAGGTAGCATGCTGTGGATATTATTTCATTTGTTCCCACCCTCAGCCTTCTCTGGGTGAACTCAACCCCAAATAAACTGATCAAATACATTTCCTTTCAGTATGAGCGAATGCATTCTAGAGGAATCAAAACTATCACATGTGAGGTATTCTGTGCCAGTTTTCTTCAAGGCCATCTCTCAGTCCAGCTGAGATGCACTGCTGTTTTAGGCCCCGTTTCTGGTTTTTAATCAGGAAAATACCTTGTCCACCCTAAACCATAAAGAAAACCTGAGGTAAAAAAGAGTACTCTTTAAAAAAAAATATTTTTTTTACTGTAAAGGGTTAAAGCATGATGAATGAGTCTTGAAAACGTAAACTGCAACTCAGCTTCTTCTCGACATAAGGCATATGAAACAGTTATGTATCAAACAATGCATTTTATGTGACAGAGAATGATGAAGGTCTGGATTCCCAGACCAGAATTTCCAGGGAGCTTAAAAATGGAACTTCAGTCTGACACTTCAGCTCCCCTCAGCCTTGAAGGGCTAACACACAAGACTGAATCCTCAAGTGTAAGTCTCTCTTGGACACCACCCTTTACCCGTCTGCGTCCCCTGAAGACACACTCTGAGCCTAGCACAGCCTCCTTAGTCAAAGGTTCCCTAACCTTCTGACAGTTAAACCCTGTCTGAAGTAAAAAAAACCCCAGCTATTTATCTGCTTTTTACTCTCCCTTCCCATCTGCTCTGTCAAGTTTCCAAGGGCCCTGATGGTCGGATTCCAGCTCAATGAACATTCCCATCAGGTTTAAAAGGAGACTGGTAGCTTTCAGGAACTGGGCACGACTTTGACCTATCTGTTACATCCCCCAACCCTATTTTGTCCTCACAACAGCCTTGCAAGATAGGTTAGGCTGTGAGAAAGTGACTAACCAAAGGTCTTTTATGGACGAACTGTCTCACAAGCCCATTCCTTCAGGCTGAAAACCCCCACAGCCATCTTAAGTCTCTGCCTAACAATGACGTCCATTTCTCTTACTCCCAGAGGTACCAAGTTTGGTGTAGTGGTTAGGAGTGCGGAGTCTAATCTGGGAGAACTGGATTTGAATCCCCACTACTCCACATGCAGCTGCTGGTGTGACCGTGGGTCAGTTACAAGTTCTTTTGGAGCTACTATCTCAAGAGCAGTTCTCTCAGAGCTCTCTTAGCCCCACCCTACCTCACATGGTGTCTGTTGTGGGGAGGGGAAGGGAAAGGAGATTGTACGCCGCTCTGAGATTCCTTCGGGTAGTGAAGGGCAGGGTATAAATGCAATCTTTTCTGTTCTTCACAATCAAACTGGGTTGTAACCACTGTCGTCATCAAATCTGAGAGCATCTCCTGCTAGATAACTCACACATCCAGAACTTTGCATCTGCATTGCCACTGAAAGGCTCTGCCTAGCTGCTGTGTCTCCTGCTTTACTCGTACTAATTAGTGTGGGTATGACTGATCGCACTTTGGAGCTATCATACTTAAGAGATGGCATGTTTACCCACTGCCCCTCCCCTTTACCACTCTTTAGACAGCAACACTGAAGAGGTGTGCTGTATTTACAGAGATCAGACCTGGAACATTCAAAACACAAGAACATTTAATGAACAAAAATTAAAAAGAGTATACACGGTTTGTTTCTGCATCAGGCTAAGCAAGGATACAAAGAAAAGGTGAAAACATATAATCCTCTCTCCCATTTATCGTAAACAATATTTGAATAGAACAGGCTAGTATTTCTTGAAGCTGCAGGATTTAAAAAGCCCATCATTACCTCAGGTCTCAGAGCTGGGACTTGTCCCCATCATCTCTCACCATGTGGGCAAGATGCAGTCCCTAGGTAAATGTGTCATCCTTTATGGCTGTGACTCTTTGGTTGGAACCTGTATACTAAGAGCTTCTTTCCTGTGTCCTGGGAATTTATAATCTCTTACTGGAGAGTCTATTCTGCCCTCCCCCCTTCTGATCTTCCTGTCAAAACAGGAAGAGAAAACAATCTAGCCAATTGGCTGTGCAGGACTCTGTCCCCTGAGGTGTGACATTCTAACAAAGTGTGAGATGGCAAACCCTTTATTTTCCCCTGGCCTGCCATTTGCACAACTAAGAACTTGAGTGCTCTGTGCTTGAGGGATGGATGTGTCATTCCCATCATTCCTGGTACTCCTGTCTTCTTTGCCAGCTACAGATTTGCAATAGGACTCCTAAAACATGGATACAGTGTAAGCCCAATTAGTGAATTATTGGAGTAAACGTTACAGTGGAGGGCATTTCTCCCCAGTCCCCAGTCTAGCTCTACATTATTAAAATATAATGGGACAATCAGATAAAGGCATGTTTTGGAAATTCGTTTATCAACCACAAGGGAGCAAAGATTAGCTTCAGTTCCCTGTCAAGGTACAGTCAACTGCAAACTGCCATGTAACATGTGAAACGGCTCTTACTCTAAAGTCATGCGGGAGATGACGTCAAAGGTTGTCAGGCCCGCCTGGTCAAAGTTCTCCTTGTAGCGACCCATTTTAATGGCATCCAGCCACTCATGGGCATTGGTCAGGGATGGGAAATCAGGGGGTGAGTTGCTCAGCAGGTGCTGGGACGGCCTGCAAAGAAAGAAACAATGTTGAAAAAGCACATGAAACACTTTGCAACTGCGCCATCCACCCCAGCCTCTAAGAATGCTGGAAGGAACAAGGCATTGTGTGTTCAATGGTGCAGCAGTTGCACACCAGGAAACAATGCCAGTGCACAACTGCATGTCTCTCAAGAGCCCCCTGAATGCTTTGGGGTGCCTTCCTTTCACCCTTTACAAGTTTACAAAGCCAAATACAATCAAATGCTGAGTGCTGATGTCCAACTATACTCAAAATCGTACATTTACATACATTATGGGCTGTGTTCACACACACACTAAATAATCCACTTTCAGTATACTTTTCAACTGGATTTTACTGTGTGAACTGGCAAAATCCAGTTGGAAAGTGCCCTGAAAATGGATTGAAAGTGGATTATTTAGTGTGTGTGAACACAGCCATATAAACTGACTTGTTTACTTTTTAATATTTAAAATTTCACTTCTGTTTTAAATACCTTTTCTATCTTTTCCATCTACCTTCATATCTAAAAACATTTTCATTATAAACATGTATTACCCCAATCTATCTTTCTTTCTATCATTCTCTGTTTTAATTTAATTTTATTCTTTCAGCTACATAGTTAAAAAGAAACTCAATTTCTCTTGAAATTCTGAAATTGGTCAATTATGAATGAAAGCTGTTAACTTTGCCACTGTCGCATATTCATTCAGTTTATTCCTCCATTCCTCCAAGTCTGGACAATTTGCTGCTTTCCGTTTTGCCGCAAATATTACTCTTGGTGCTGTCACCATATATTTAAATAATGCACGGTGTATTTTTGTTATATTGCTTGGTAAGATATTTAATAGCATACTTTTCACATCCATTGCAAACTTAAGTTTTAATGTCTTCTTCATTTCTTCATGTATCTCTATCCAGTATTTTTTTTGCACGTCTACCGCATATGATAGAATCTTGCTTCTGTATTCTGACATTTCCAGCTCTTCTCATTATAGTCTTTAATTGCTTTTGCTACATCTTTAGGGGTACTATCTAAATACACCATTTCTACGTGGACTGGATTAAACAAGAGTCCAGCGGAACCAGTATCGGAGACTGTGCAATATTTGCTGCGATCTGTTTTTAAATTCCGTGTTTTAATGTACTATTTATTATTGCATTTTTATGATGCTGAATGGCCTAATTATTTGTTGTGATCTACCCTGAGGCCATTCATGGGGAGGGCAAAATATAAATTTGAAAGAAAAACAAACAAACATTTTATACCAGCTCTCCCTTAGTATTTGATATTCAGTAAACTTAATTTTTTTAGTCCAGAGATTTTCCCACAGACTCATATGTATATTTTCTCCAGAATTTTGCATCCATTTTGCTTCACAAATTTGTGTGTCATCCTTACACAGGGGCCATGCTAATCTTCTCTGTATCATTTAAATAATGCACGGTGTATTTTTGTTATATTGCTTGGTAAGATATTTAATAGCATACTTTTCACATCCATTGCAAACTTAAGTTTTAATGTCTTCTTCATTTCTTCATGTATCTCTATCCAGTATTTTTTGCACGTCTACCACATATGATAGAATCTTGCATCTGTATTCTGACATTTCCAGCTCTTCTCATTATATAATTGCTTTTGCTACATCTTTAGGGGTACTATCAAAATACACCATTTCTATATGGACTGGATTAAACAAGAGTCCAGCGGAACCAGTATCGGAGACTGTGCAATATTTGCTGCGATCTGTTTTTAAATTCCGTGTTTTAATGTACTATTTATTATTGCATTTTTATGATGCTGAATGGCCTAATTATTTGTTGTGATCTACCCTGAGGCCATTCATGGGGAGGGCAAAATATAAATTTGAAAGAAAAACAAACAAACATTTTATAACAGTTCTCCCTTGGTATTTGATATTCAGTAAACTTAAATTTTTTTAGTCCAGAGATTTTCCCACTGACTCATATGTATATTTTCTCCAGAATTTTGCGTCCGTTTTGCTTCACAAATTTGTGTACATTTTTTTCAATTTATCTGAAAATTTCAGTTTTTTTCCGAGCTTCAAAATTTCCAGAAATTTTACATCTCTACGTGCTGCCAAAGCAAGCACTTCCTGTGACCATTCTTAAGATTCCCTTCACTTTTGGTTGACACATGGACACACACACCCTTTGAGCAGAGCAATAGCCAAGGGCACTATGGTTGTACAGAGCTATCATCTTTGATGGGCGTGGGCTTCTCTATGTGTTCAGGCCTGATGGACATCAGTACTTTATTATTTGGAGCGAAACTATTCAGTTGATTCACACACAACCTTGCCTGGTCTGGAACAGATATTTTTTACTTACACTTCTAGTGTGTGTTGTTGTTATTTAGACTACTGAAGAAGGCCCTCTGGGCTGAAATGCATCTGGTCTAGAGGTCATTTTGTGTAACCAATGTTTTGGTTACGTGCAACTTACATGTGTTGCCGTATGCTATGTGGATGCAATGTGATACCCACGACCTCGTGGTTTTTTATCTATGTTTCTAATCTATATTTACTGTGCACTTTGTAATAAATAGATGTATCTTATTCTTTTGTCTAGCTGCTCCGGCTTCTAGGTTCCTGACCCCATAGGGTTTTCCAGGCAAGAGAAATTCAGAGGTGGTTTGCCATTGTCTACCTCTGCATAGCAACCCTTGGTGGTTTCCCCATCCAAATATTAACCATGTCTGACTTTGGTTAGCTTCTGAGATCTGACGAGATCGGGCTAGCCTGGGCTATCAAGGTCAGGGCAGTGAGACAGCAACTACCTACTTTTCTTTAAGCCAGCAAAACAGCCCTCCAGTAGAAGGCATGGAGGGAGAGAAATGGTTGGGTGTCAAGGACATGATGGCAATAAAAATGGTACAAATGCAGACAGGAGCAGTGTTCCCTCTAAGCTGAGTTAGTGTGAGCTAGCTCACAGTTTTTTAGCCCCCGGCTCACACATTTTCGTCTTAGCTCAGGAAGGAGGGCTCCAGAGCAAACTAATTTATGCATTAGCCAAACCACTTGCTCACAACTTTAATGCTGATAGCTCACAAGGTAGAATTTTGGCTCACAAGACTCCACAGCTTAGAGGGAGCATTGGACAGGAGGTTAAAAAAAATGTGCACCTTCCCTTCCAGAGGGCATGCCAACCAATGTTCCCTCTAAGCTATGGAGTCTTGTGAGCTTTTTGCTCAACTTTGTGAGCCACTGGCATTAAAGTCATGAGCAGGTGATTTGGCTACTGCATAAATTGGTTTGCTCTGGAGCCCTCCTTCCTGAACTAAGACAAAAACGTGTGAGCCGGAGGCTAAAAAACAGTGAGCTAGCTCACACTAACTCAGCTTAGAGGGAACATTGATGCCAACCCTCTTTGACTGCTGTATTTCAGGAAAGATCACAACAAAGCAGGTCTGGGAAACAAAGGTTGGGGAGAAGAAACCAAAAAAAGACAATAACTGTAGGAAGACATTGTGTGACTCCTCCAAAAAACACTACTCCACTTTTGCTCCACTTTGCCTTCTGAACAGCCACGTGGATGCAGCCCAAGACTGAACACAGTCAGAGAATCTGTGCTTGCCTCTACTCTTTCTGCTACACATTTCCTCGTCTTATAGTTTGGGTTGCTGTGAAAGGTCTTGCTCTGCATTTAGATCAGCATTTTAACAAACTGTATACATTTATTTGTGTGTGTGTGTGTGTGTCCTTTCTGCAGCCTCAAAAACTGGTTATACCCATGGGAAAATTCCTCCACGGTAGCAGGATACATTTCCGTCCTCCAATCTGAAGTCATATAATCCTGCCTAAATCTCTCCCTGGGGACCAACTCTTTGCTGACACTGAACATCTGGGCTCTGTGACGCTGAGAAAGGCAGATGTGAACAGAGAGGTTTCCAAACGGAGCCCGCCGGCTTTTGCCAAGGAGCCTCTTGCTCTTTTCTCCAGGTCCCAAATATGCTCCTGCAGCTTCACTCCTCCGTTCTGCCCCAAAAGACTGCTCTTGTCCCACATATTTCCTCCCTCAGAGACTCTCTTTGCTTAACATCCTTAAAAAAAGTCATCAGGGGCATGGCTATTTTGTGTGCTGCTTGTGGGTGTGAGCTCAAAATGGCTTGCTCATGTGGCTTATGGGGTTTGATCCTGGAAGTTCCTGGTTCACACCTGAGCACCCTGACCTGGATAGCCCAGGCTAGCATGATCCCATTAGATCCCGGAAACTAAGCAGGGTCAGCCTTGGCAAGTATTTGGAAGGGCAACCTCCAAGGAATACCAGAGCTGAGATGCAGCCTTAAAACAAGTCTAGCTCACCACCTAGTGGTGCATAATACTAAAAAAGAGCTAGAACTTCTGGCTGCCAGAGCTGCCAGACCATCTTAAGATCTCCTGGCTATTCTACATGTATGATAATTAATTACCCTGTGCTTAGCGAGATCATCGCTCCAGTAATAGGCTTAACAGCGGATGAGCTTGTAAAAGAAATGGAGTCAGCCTACAGGGTATACTCCAATTATATTAAAAAAAAAATAGCCTGCCTGGAGAAATAGTGGTCAGATTCTCAAGAAGACAGACCAGAGATGCTATCTTAAAAGCGACATCAGCAACTCCACTGAAAATGGGAAATGTAATCATCAAAACCTTAAAAGACATTCCATTTGAAATTCGACAAAAGAGGAAAAATTATAAAGACTTAATCTCTTTCTTTCAAACCAATGGAATATCGTATAGATGGGCGGTCCCGGAGGGTGTCATCTTTAAGATCAACGACAAAAGAGAGAAGATTGACTCCATTTTTTAAAGCCAAAGAGTTTTTATGGCATCAGCTGGGAACAGAGGAAGAGTCTAAAGAGGAAGAAACGAAATCTAGTGACTCTGCCACCTCTGGAACGGAAGAGGACTCTGCTGCAGAAATGGGTGCAGGTCCAGCCAGAGTTGTATACGACTTTAGAGACACAAAGCCGAAGTAAAGGCAGAAGGACTCGGAAAATGGCCTTTTGAAGCGAAGAATAAGAAGATGATCAGAAAGTTCTCTCATAACAACTAACATATTAACATATAAACATTGAAGCTAAGATAAACAAGAACTCAACAAGCATATTGTGATATTAACACTTATAATATTAACACTCATATTAACAGAGATAAGATCTCCTCCTCTTGGGGTTTTAGCATAGTGTGGTTTGCTTTCCTTTATCCATAGTTGTAGCCCCCTTCTTATAACTTTCTTTGTAGTTTGTAGTCAATTGCAAAATAAAAAATATCCCTTTGGGGTTTTTTTTTTTAAAAAAAGATAATTAATTACCCTCACCTCAGCCACAAACTCAGTAGGCGGCTGCAAGCAAGCCACTGTTTCCAAAATCTCACCTCCCCTATTAGTAACACATGGGATGATGATGCTGGGCTGCCTTGCAAGGCTGTTGTAAGCACAGTGTTTAAGCACTTAGAAAAAAAGTGTTCAGTGAAGGCTATGCATGATCAACATTTATTTTTTGTCCCCTCAAACGATCATGGGAAGCAAGGCTGCCTGGTATAGCCCAGTCTTATCAGATCTTGGAAACTAAGCAGAGTCAGTACTTGGAAGGGAGACCCACGGCAATGGCCGACCACCCCTGCTTCTCGCTTGCCTTGCAAGCCCCTTGCTGGGGTTGCCATAGGTCAGCTGTGACTAGACGGCTCTTTACACACATAAGCAAACTATCTTGAGGACAGGCACGGGAAATAATAAGATGTGTCTGGTGAAGACTCAGGAAGTGGAGTTCCGACTTGGCATGGAGTTTGGGGGTCAAAGAGATTTTCACCTATAGATGTTCTGTTCCCATTTTGACAAGTAGCTATGCTCATGATACTTCATGCCCCCTCCCCCTTGAATCCTTTTCTTTCCTAATTGCACTTATTCCAAACGATTTGAAATGTTCGACTCTTCCAAGCACAAAAGAGAATTGCACAATATATTTCTGACCATTTGTTTTGGATCACGCACACATTCTGGATCCCTCCAAGTGCAAAAAGCAAATTGCACAATATATATATTTTTGATCGTATATGTCAGGTGCGTATTCTGGATTTCTTACGAGAATACCGCTTCTGTCTACAGTATTTGTGTTAAGAGCTGTGCCCCACCTTCTCCTTTTTAAAAAAGGCCACCGGGGAGGCTTGCAAAAAGAATAAACTAACATCATATAAACAAACAAATAATTTATTAAAACAAAAATAATGATAATAATTTTTTTTAAAAAAAAAAACGAATTAAAAAGAAAGGCATTTCAAATCCCTCGCACAGGCTGTCCCAGTTCTGCTTAAAAACTGGACACTTTAAACACATCCATAAACCAAAAAGCAAGTAAGAAGTAGGTAGCAGAATCCATGAGGCAGACAGAAGTCTCTTTCTCTGCCTTCAGATCCACAGCCCTCCCTCATCCCTTTCTGTTTGCAGGAGAAGCCCGAAACTCAACGCCCCTCGGTCTACTTTCCCATTACCCCCATCCCACCTGCTGTTCCCTGTGCCTGTGGCTTTGAGGGCGGATGGCTTGCGGATCATCTTGTCCAAGGCGTTAACAATCTGCTCAAATTTGGGCCTCTGGACCCGTTCCTTCTGCCAGCAGTCCAGCATCAGCAAGTGCAAGACAGTGGGGCAGTCCGGGGGAGGTGGCAGCCGATAATCCTGGTCGATAGCGTTAATAACCTAGAAGGATTGAAGACATGAGTCAGAATGACGCGTCTTATCTCAGGCATTCATCAGAGTCCTCCAACAGCAGGTTTTGTTCAAAACACAAGAAAACGGGGTGGGTGGATAGGGACTGCTTTCATACTAGGACTCACATCTTGATTTGACATGTCCCAATAGGGTCTTTCGCCGTAAGACATGACCTCCCACATCACAATGCCATAGCTCCACACGTCACTGGAGGATGTGAATTTGCGATACTGGATAGCTTCTGGGGCTGTCCAGCGAATCGGGATCTTGCCACCCTAGAGAGTGAAAAAGAGAGAGAAAGAACAGAAACATAAAGAATTTTTTTTTAAAAAAAGGACAGGGCCAGAAAAGAGATCTAAGAACCATAGCTCACAAACTCAAAACCAGTGTGCTGCAGTCACATTAGTGGTCACTGGTTTCAATCGGTGACTGATGTACCGTTCCAAGAGAGGCTGAGTAAGTTTGGTAGTGCGTTCACTTTCCTCAAACACTCAAATTTCAAATTCAAATACCTTTTATTGGCATACAATATTAGAAGCATTTCCCAATAATACAATCCAAAAGAAATTATAAAATAGATAGTCGTGGCTATGTCAGGCCTAACTCAAGTTGTCACAAGCTAGATTTGACCATACAAAAGATGCCTGAATCAAAAAATAAATTGGCATTCTAAACTTTTAAACTTAAGTTTTTAGACTTATAAATTAAGAATCATTAATATGTTTTTTTTAATATTGTATTGAAGAAGAATCATTAATATGATCAGGGTCACTCTTCCGTTTTATAAAACAATGGAGAAACTTAGCGGTCAGTTCAATGATCTCCGGATCTCGTGAAGCAAGGAGAAATTGTACCTTGATTCTATCCGATTGGCCTGCTACCAAAGTAAAGGGGGGCTTCTATAAATTCCACTCGAATGTCATTTAACAATTCACAGTGCAAGAGTACGTGCTCAACAGTTTCTATTTCTCTTCTAT
>NW_015168781.1:99310-113332 GCF_001447785.1 Gekko japonicus
TGAAGGGTGGTATGCAGTGGGGTATTGCAGGGATCAGTACTCGGTTCAATGCTTTTTAACTTGTTCATTAACTTGTTCATTAAATGCCCCTGTATAAATCAATGGTGCAACCTCATTTGGAACACTGTGTACAGTACACCATACTTCAAAAAGGATATTATAGCATTGGAAAAAGTGCAGAAAAGGGCAACTAGAATGATCAAAGGGTTGGAACACTTTCCCTATGAAGAAAGGTTAAAGTGCTTGGGGCTCTTTAGCTTGGAGAAATTATGGCTGAGGGGTGACATGATCGAGGTTTACAAGATTATGCATGGGATAGAGCAGGTAGAAAAAGAGGTACTTTCCTCCCCTTCTCACAATACAAACTCATGGGCACTCCATGAAATTGCTGAGCAGTTGGGTTAGAACAGATAAAACGAAGTACTTCACCCAAAGAGTGATTAACACATGGAATTCACTGCCACAGGAGGTGGTGGAAGCTACAAGCATGGACAGCTTCAAGAGGAAATTTGATAAACATATGGAGCAGAAATCCATCAGTGGCTATTAGCCACAAGGTACAGCTAGGAACTCTTGGGCTGGGGGAAGTGATGCTCTGTATTCTCGGTGCTTGACAATAGTGGGAGGGCTTCTGGAGTTCTGGCCCCACTGGTGCACCTCCTGATGGCACCTGGTATTTTTGGCCACTGTGTGACAGAGTGTTGGACTGGGTGGGCCACTGGCCTGATCCAACATTGGCTTCTCTTACGTTCTTATGAAATTGGATTGCAAGCCCCATCGAGGAGGACTCTGAAGCAGTGGCATAGAAATATCCTGAATAACTGACTAAATAAATAAATAAATTTGGAGGCGGTGGTTGAGAGATCTGATTTACCGCCCGTGGTAAAAGCTGAAGGGAAACTAAGAGCTTCACTTCAATGCGAGAGGGCTGAAGAAGCAAGCAAAACTTATAAGCATTTAGCAAAGTTATTAGAACAGGAAAATGGAAACCACTGAAGTCCTATACTTGCACTGTTTTGCATAATGTAGTTCTTTCAATCATGGAGGGGGGGGGGCTGAGATTCTCAGGAGCTCAAACCAGGCATTCTGCTTATGCAAGGAACTGTGAAATCCATGCTGGCCTAGCTATGGCTACTTTCAGCCAAACCTGAGATAACTAGAATAGCCTACTGATGTTAGAGGAACATGGATGCTACCAAGTGGGGAGGGGAGGCAGGTTGCACTGTGGTGTGTCATGGGTGGAACAAAGGTCTGAAGGAGACCACTCCTGGCTCCAAGTGAACCACAGCAACATGTCTTTTTTCCTAGGGCGATGGCATGGAACCCATCTTCCTCCCACCTAAGAAGCCTTCCTCTGACTTTAGTGGCTCTTTCATTGGAGGAAAGAGCCACTTAGGGACTGAAGCCTTCTTCTCCTTGGACCTCCTTTTCCAAAACTGTGGCTCAGCGGTAGAGCGTCTGCTTGGAATGCAGAAGGTTCCAGGTTGAATCCCTGGCATCTCCAGTTAAAAGGACCAGGCAGTAGGTGATGTGAAAGACCTCTGCCTCCCTGAGACCCTGCCTGGAGAGCCACTACCAGTCAGAGTGGACCATATTGACTTTGATGGACCAAGGGTCTGATTCAGTATAAGGCAGCTTCAGGTGTTCATGTGTACTTCTCAACTCCAAGGTCAAACAATATTCCCCAGCCCAAGTGATGCCCCTCCTCAAAACGACATATCCACAAACTTCTTTTCCTCACCTCCACTGCTCATCCCACCTTCTTCCCTTTGCTACAAATCACCTATTAAAATTAACATGTTCTTGGACATTTTCCCAACCCTTCTTTCACGCTCAGGGCATACGTGGCTCCGTTCCCTTGCCTTTTATCCTCACAACCATCCTCTGAGGTTAGGATGAGTAGACTCAAGGTCACCTAGTGAGTTTAAGGTAAAGGTAAAGGTTCCCTTTCTCGAAAGCCAGTCGAATCCGACTCTAGGGTTGCGGGGCTCATCTCCGTTTCAAAGCCGAAGAGCCAGCGCTGTCCAAAGACGTTTCCGTGGTCATGTGGCCGGCATGACTAAACACCAAGGCGCACGGAACGCTGTTCCCTTCCCACCGAAGTGGTACCTATTTCTTGCTTTCGAACTGCTAGGTTGGCAGGAGCTGGAACTAGAGACGGGAGCTCACTCTGTCATGCGGCACCCGGGTCTCGAACTGCTAAACTACCGACCTTCCACAGCCTGCAGTTCAGCGTCTTAACCACTTGAGCCACCGCAGCTCCTAGTGAGTTTAGTGGAGGTCTAAACCTGGGTGGGTGTCTCAAGTCCTGGCCAAGCACTCCAACCACTATGAGTCTAACTACACATTACCAAGTCCCTGTTTCAGGGCAGGAAGACAGAGCGGTGGAGTGGTTTAAGCCCTGTCTCCCCAGGGTTCGAATCCAAATCACTCCCGGAAGTTCTGAGCATGGAACTCCCAGAGTACATCTGCTATAAGGACCCGAGGTAGAAATGAAGACTTTGCAACATGTGAATAGGCTTTGTAATGTGTGAATACATTCTGCCCATGTGGCATCCTGTTGCATTCTCCAGCTTTAGGTCAGGCTTGCCATTCTAGTTCACAGTAGAGTCACTCTTTGCCAAATCCAAAGACCTAGCCTTAACGTTGGAAGGACAGAGACGGGGTAGGAGGTGGCGGTCTAAAATGAGGGGCTGGTGGAGAGGCAGAGAAAGTGGGAGGTGGAAACGGCCTAGAGAACTGTTGTACCCGGAGGAAGGAATCCAGAGACCCGTTCTCCATGAATTCTGTAACAATCATGACGGGGCGGCTCTTGGTGACCACGCCCTCCAGGCGGATGACATTGGGGTGCTCGAACTGTCCCATGATGCTGGCCTCGCTCAAAAATTCCCGGCGCTGCTCGTCCGTGTAGCCTGCCTTCAGGGTCTTAATAGCCACAGTGTATTCCCGTTTCCCTGGAGGCTTCAGGCGCCCAAAGCACACCTCTCCAAACTCTCCTGCCAGGGTTGAAGGATGGAGAAAGCACTATGTCAGATGGAAAGCACATGGAATACCCCAGAATGCAGGGGGGGAAACCCCAAAAAAGACTCCTTCCCCCTGATTCTCAACGATCCCTTAGAGATAGCTGAACCTCAGGGAGGTTCACTCATCTCTGACCCGGAAGAGGCACAGACACCGTGCAATGACACTGCTGCCCTGCCCAGTTATCGTTATTGCCGGAAGTACTTTCATTTACGAAGATCCACCTTATGTAAAGACCTTAGGCAACAGCCAAAAGAAGAAGACAGGCTGTGATAATGGAAGGCCTTGAAGCCTGAGCCCAATTAGGACCAGTGCCATAGGTAGTTGACTGCTAGCAACACCCCTAAAATTGAAAAAGAAATCTGGGGGGCTGGAGGATAAAGAGCTATGCCCAGTACTCAGTTCAAGTTCAGTTGAACTCTTCAGCGTGTCCGTGTCCCTTTACTGGGCCATGACAAGCATGGCCAGTTTTCCCCCAGAGATGGTTCGTCCTCATGCTCCGACATCCCATGATTAATCAATGCTTCTTGCCCACATGTTTCCAGTGGTCAAACAGCAATAGTATGTGATTGCTGCACAGGGCAGTGGCTCCCACACTGGTGAGGTTTTTCTGCTGCTGGTTCAGCTGCTAATAAAGCACAGCAGCAATGGGGATTCCACATGGCATGTTTCCCCACAGTTCCCCTGCCCCGGGCCCCTGGAAGCAGCCACCCCCTCCCCTGGGCTTTTGCAATTCTTTTTAAAAAATTAGCACTGATAAACTGTAGTAACAACGTGTATAGCAGATTCTCTGAATTCCCAGCTTTCATGCTTAAAATAAAAAGTCTTTAGCCCTCTCCACTGTATATGCCTTTTACTTCTGCAATGGAAGAACCTGGAGACTTACTTTTTTTTTTTTTTTTTAAAGAAAGCACGTTTCCCCACAGTTCCCCTGCCCCAGGCCCTTGGAAGCAGCCACCCCCTCCCCAGGGCTTTTGTAATTTTTTTAAAAATTAGCACTGTCGTATTGTCATATTGATAAACTGTAGTAACAACATGTATAGCAGATTCTCTGAATTCCCAGCTTTTGTGTTTAAAATAAGAAGTCTTTAGCTCTCTCCACTGTATATGCCTTTTACCTCTGCAATGGAAGGACCTGGAGACTTACTTTTTTTTTTTTTAATGAAAGCTGGGAAATCAGAGAACCTGTCACCTGTATTGTCACAATGATATATCAATATAACAATATGAAAGTGCTGATTTTTTTTTAAATACGAAGCTCCAGGTGACAAGGAGAAGAAACGGGAGCCATGGGGCAGGAAAAATGGCTGGCATGTAGATCGGAAACCCACACAGCAGCCCTCCAGACTTTCCTGTGCTCTTCCCCAAAACTTCAAAGCAGGTTTGACAAAGATCAGAGGAAAGCAGGGGAAACCCCAGGAGCTGCATGAATCCACCCCGGTGCTGTGGGGAAGTAGAAAAAGACCTGCTTCCCAACTAGGGTTGCCAATTTCCAGATGGGGCCTGGAGACCTCCCAGAATTACAATTGATCTCCAGACTACAGAGATCAGTTCCCCTGGAGAAAATGGCTGCTTTGGAGGGTGGTGGACTCTACGGCACTATACCTTGCCGAGGTTGCCTCCCCAAACTCCATCCCCAAATCTCCAGGAATGTCCCAATCTAGAGTTGGCAACCCTATTCCCAATAGAATTGAACCTGGGACATATAAGCTATGTAGAAATGGCCAAAATCAGAAAATGCAGCTCTTGCTAATAATTTAATGGTAGAAGATGTAAGCAGCCCTTTTCCTAGCATGCAATCCTTATCCCCTCTATGCCCATAATTTAAATGTTTGTTTATTTATTTAATTTGTATCCTAGCCTCCCTGCAAGAGGGCTCAGGGTGGGTTCCACCATAAAATTCACAGTATAACAAATCGACAGTTAAAATATCTAGCATGCAATCCTTATCCCTTCTATGCCCAAAATAAGGTCCATAATTTAAACGTTTATTTATTTAATTTGTATCCTAGCCTCCCTGCAAGAGGGCTCAGGGTGGGTTCCACCATAAAATTCACAGTATAACAAATCGACAGTTAAAATATATCTAAAAATCTATCTAAACCAGCAGTCAATATAAAGACTGGTGCCTCAACAGATCTCAGCAAGAAACAAGCTGATTCCCAGGTGGCCATGCAGATCTGAAGTCACTGGAGGGGAGGCCAATCGGGAGGTGGACGCCCGCTGCCTCAACTAAAAGCCTGGTGGAGGAGCTCTGTCTTGCAGGCCCTGCAGAACTGTAAAAGGTCCCGCAGGGCCCTGATTTCTAACAGGAGCTCATTCTACCCTCATTGAGGCAAGTCGGACTTCCCTAGGGCTGGGAACCACCCTGCTGATTACTAGATGGTAAATTCCTGCAGGGCTCATATGGGGAGAGGTGGTCCCGAAGATATGTTAGCCCTGGCTGTATAGGGCTTTAAAGGTAAGTAGCAGCACCTTGAACAGGTTCTGGTAGTCAATAGGCAGCCAGTACAGTTCCCGCAGCACCGGGTGGATATGTATCCACACAGACGACAAAGTCAACACCTGTGCAACCATGTTCTGCACCAGCTGCAGTGTCCAGAGCAGGGTCAAGGGCAGCTCCATGTAGATGGAGTTACAATAATCCGTCCTAGAAGTGACCATTGCATGGGTCACTCATTGTAGCTAGGTCACTGGAGTTAAGATCTGGGACCGGCTGCCTGATCCGCCTCAGATGGAAAAAGGCAGGCCTAGCAGTGGCAGTGACAATATATATAAAAAAAAAACCAGTTGTGAGCCCACTGTTCTCCCAGATAACTGGGACCTTAGGATGTTGACATATATATAAATAGTTGTGAGCCCACTGTTCTCCCAGATAACTGGGACCTTAGGATGTTGACATCAATAAAATCAGCATAAGGTGTTTCTCAAAAGGGCAGAACTAAAACAACCAGTAGAAAAACTTGAAAAGTCCAACAGAGGCTGCCGTCTTGCAAGACACCCACAAAACAATCATCTTTCATAAACCACTATCTGGCCAAGATCCAGATCAATGGGAGGGCCACACTTGTGTTCTGGCCCTCCAAGGAGTAGGCTGCTCCTCGAATCACAACAGGAGATGTCTGAAACAGTGCTAATCGATGCCTGAAACAGTGCCTCAAAAACAATGCTAATCGAGTACAAAGTGATGGAACGGATGACCTGGAAAGCGGTGTCTTCATTACCTGATCCAATGACCTCCTCAATCTTGACAAAAGACACGTCAATTTCCTTGGCAAATTCCCGAATAGCTTCATTGGGGTCTTCGTAGGTGGAGGGGTCAATGTAGTATTTGACCCCAAGGCCTGTGAGGCAGAAGAGAGGCTCCCAAGTCATAAGAACATAATAGAATCCATGTTGGATCAGGCCCGTGGCCCATCCAGTACAACACTCTGTGTCACACAGTGGCCAAAAACCAGGTGCCATCAGGAAGGCCACCAGTGGGGCCAGAACTCCAGAAGCCCTCCCTCAGAAAGATTACTCTGAAGGGAGCAAAGCCATTCCCCTCACTTACCCCTGGTGCTGATGTACTGCTGCAAGCGATCTGTGTATGGAGTCTCTCGCCGCTTGCTGTGGAGGATGAGAAAGACAAATCACCAAGGGAGGACCCCCCCCCCCCCAAGATATCACAGAACTGGGAAGAGATACAGGAAAGGGCAACCAAAATGACCAAGTGTTGAAGTGCCTTTGGTACAGTGGAAAACTAAAGCACTGGGGTGTTTTATTTTAGAAACAGAAATGTTGATATGGGAAGATATGATGTTTATAAAATAATGAATAGTGTGAAGAGAATGGATGGAGAGAGAAAATGTCTCCCTCTCTTTCATAATTCTAGAATTTGACTGGATTCAAATCTTTCGCAGACAGTAAAATTACAGGTCAAAATGTTAGGCCAGATCCCCGTTAGGGATGGGAACGAACCGAATTATGAACTGAAATTTGTCATGAATCGCTTCTGGTATGTGGTTCGTGCGACCAGTTCTCCCACGAACTGACCCGATGTCGACGGAGGTTCATGGGAACAGTTCGTTGGCCGGACATGCTGACATCGATGAATCAGTTGTCCAGGCAATGGGGGAGATAGACTTCTGCAGCCCTGGAAACACCAATAGTGGCCCCTCCAAAGCTTGATATGCAGCTCCGGCTGCCAACCAGAAAGCTCCCATTCTGCCTTAAACCTTTAACTTGCAGGGGTCCATTCAACACACTCATTCCCCTTTTGCACACTGGACCCTAGGATCTCCCCCCCCAAAAAAAAAGATCCAGTCTGCACACCACTTGGAGGGAAAGTAGAGGGGCATCCCAGGGACATCCGCTGCGAGTTGGATGTCTCTAGCTTGCAGGGCTTGCCAATTTGCCAGGACTTGCCAACCAGAGAGCTCCCATTCTGCTCTAAGCCGCTAACTTACAGGGGTCTGTTTGACACACTCTTTTCTCTTTCGCACACTGGACCTTATGATCTTCCCCTCCAAAAGCCAATCTGCACACAACTTGGAGGGCGGGTAGAGGGGCATCCCAGGGAGGTCCGCTGCGAGTTTGATTTCTCTAGCCCACGGGAGGGGGGGGCATTCTACCACGCCATGAACCTCGTGAGCCACAAACCAGTTCATTTAATAGGAAGGTTCGTGGAGGTTTGTGAGACTCCACAACCCCCCATTTTCCCAGTTTGTGCCCATCCCTAATCCCAGTTAGCACAATTGACTTCTTTTGAGGATATTTGCTATCTTTGGAAATAAGGATCTTTTCCTCTCACATGTAAACACAGTCTAATAGGGGATGACTAGCCCAGGCAAACGTACAACAATCTCCTCAAATCAGTTACGGTAGTTTCAAATTTGGGTGAAGACTCCAATGGTTCAACTCACTTCCCAGATACATGTACCAAATGATGTTAAAATGGCCTCTTCTTTACAAATAATGTCAAAAGACTCAACATGAAATGACTACTGAATATAATATTTTTCTTTTAGTTTTACTCTTATGTTTGTGCATCAGTTATCTAGGCTACATATAATGTATTCCAAAGCAGAGTCACGCTCTTCTAGGTCCACTGGACTACCATGCTGCCTTCCCTCCCATGGCAAAGGGTAGGCTAAAATAATTAACCAAATAAATACATTCCACAGAAGGCTCTTCCAAACCAAACTGTCTTGCACCCTCCTCTTAAAGAAGGTGCCATTCTAGCCACCTCTGGGCTAGTGGCTCAAGTGGTTAAGTCGATGAACTGCAGGCTGTGGAAGGTCAGTAGCTCAGCAGTTCGAGACCCGGGTGCCGCATGACGGAGTGAGCTCCTGTCTCTAGTTCCAGCTCCTGCCAACCTAGCAGTTCGAAAGCAAGAAATTGCAAGTAGATAAATAGGGACCACTTCGGTGGGAAGGTAACAGCATTCCGTGCGCCTTGGTGTTTAGTCATGCCGTCCACATGACCACGGAAACGTCTCCGGACAGCGCTGGCTCTTCGGCTTTGAAACGGAGATGAGCACCGCAACCCTAGAGTCGGATTCGACTGGCTTTCGAGCAAGGGGACCTTTACCTTTACTTACTACTCTTTCCACACATTCACTCAGATGCAGGCAGAGGAGTGATTGTGGAGTGGATTCCAGGAAGCCGTTCCAGAATTCATGGTCCACTCCAGAGCTGAGATGGAGCAGAACCAGATGGTTCTGCCTATTGCTTGTCCGTAGGTGAAAATAATCAAAGATCTCTACCTCTTGAAGACAATGGCAAGGATGGCAATCGCTGCAATGACCAGGAAGGCGAGACCGCCAAGAGCTGAACCCACAATCAGCGGCAGTCGGTCTTGCACCATCACGGAGCGCTCACCTGTCAAAAGTAACATACATGAAACGTACATATCGTCTACGAGAGTCGTCCCCCCCCCATTATCATCTCACGCAGTGACATCCCCTGGTCACCGTCAGGCTGTCCCACAAAACCTTTACTTCTGTAAATAAACCACATAATCGGGTGCAGCAAGTGCCAGGACTACTAACCAAAGCCTCTGGATGTGGTGAGCTGTCCAGGGTTTGAGGGCACTTAAGTCACTGGTTATGCCATGCTTTCAGAGCCAAACTACACATTCAGGGCTTTTATCCATTTTTGCTGTGGAGAAATAACTCCCTACCCCCCAGTGCTGTTTCCAAGTGGGAAAAATAGCTTGGGAGGGAAGGCAGGAGCCCTCCCTCCCCCCAACAGCAGCATTTTGAGCCCATTGTGGTTCTCCTTTATTTGTAAAAAGATATTACACACAGCTGCTGTGCAGCTGCAGTGAACTCAGACCCAACTTATTAAAAGCTTAAATGGGTAAGTTTGGTTCTCAGGCTTTGGAATTCTTCTGCCCAACCAGCCATTTCATTGACTTTGTTACATGCAGGGGTTTAAAGACTTTCTGGTCAGACCGGGACTTTGCCTGTATCCAAGCTCTGATGTCTGACCAGTTGTAGGATTATCCCCTCTCTCTGGCCTTGGGAAGTCACACTCCACCACTCTTAACACCTCCCCCCATCAGGCCTACCTTTCCAAGAAGCCAAGAATACAATCTATGTGATACTTTTCTTCAGCAGCAACCTGATTCTGCTTAGCCTGCCAGAAATTCCACTAGACCCTGGCATGATGACAGCTTCTCAAGAGCATCATTCCGAGAGCCAAACTTGTGACAGCGTCCTCGTGGCCACCTCGAGGATTCCGTCACACCTAATTTGGCCCTGAGGAAACTGCTTTCTTCTTCTTTTATTTGCTAACATTTGGCTTGATGAACTCCGAAGTTTGCAAACTGTTCTGTGTCACTGCGTTGGTCCTAATAAAAGGTTATGCGCACGGATAATGTTCCCAGCTTTTTGGATTTTTCTTTCCGGCCCACATGGCTGTAAACAACTTGTCTACTTGAACGATGGCTGAATTCAGCCAATCAAGAGAGGTACGTGACATTTAGAAGCTAATGAGTTAGCAAGAGAGCGTGAATATGGAAATGCAATGTTAGGTAATGTCTATCTAATTTGGCTTTCGATTGATGAGATATACCTCATAACATTGTAAATTCATCTCCTGAATTCAATGGCTTTCAAGGAATTTCTGCTATTTTTTCTTCCAAAAAGAGCCTGAAGCCTCACTGTGTAAGCAGGACTATGAAAGGAATCACTGCTATGGAGCTGAATTGTTTTACTGCCTCTTGCTTTTACGGCAGCCAGCTACAACCTGATACTGCTTCGGCCTGCCAGAAATGTTACCAGACCCTGGCATGATGAGATCCTCTTATCATCATTATGCCCCAAGAAATCTCCTCCCCCCCCTTTTTTTATTTTGTAACATTTGGCCTGATAAAGATTTCTGGGGAACTCAAAACTTTGCATTCTGTCGTTGGGTTGTTTCTCATAAAAGGTATTACATGGATAATATTCTTGGCAACTTTGAATTTCCTTTTCAATACGCATGGCTGTAAACAACTTGTCTGCTTCTCCAAAGCTTTCCTTTCTGCTTTCTTCCAAGCTATTACCTTCCTCACACTGGGGTTTAGGTGTACATGAATATTTCATGGAAGGGAATGCAAAAAATTAACCACTGTTAATACATGTCGTAGTCCACTGGATTATTCTCCTGGCTGACATAGGGCTTGTGAGGGAAGGAGACACTGGTGAATTGTGCCCTGTGTGTACAAGGATCTCTGTTTGTTGCAAGGACACGCATGCATGGTAATATGTGGCTATAGGCAACCATGACTGCAGTCAAGAGATGTGTTAGCCTGTGAAGAATGTGGAAGTCGATGATGCATGAGTGGTAAACAGAGGAGGCTACTAGAATTGTGTGGTGGAGTATGATGTAACGTCATGAGTAATTATCAAATTTGAGAGTTCACTTACTTCCCACCAGGGTCTGGAAATACATCTTTCCACTGTAGGGTCCATAACCCACTGCTGTCCGGGCTCGCACTTGGAAGGCATATATCTTTCCCGGGCTCAGACTGGAGATGGTGGCCATATTTGTTTCACTGGTTATTGTGAAAGAGTTGTCCTCATCTTCTGACTAAGAATCAACAATCCGCCAAAGAAATTGAGAAACATTAATTCCACTTCAACTTCAGTAGAATTCCCCACATAGACCTATCAATAGTTTTCCTTCAGGTTTGATAAGCATCCACCCTTCTGTCCAATATTCTACTGTTTGGGTTCATCAAATACCTCAATATCTCTCTATCCTGACCTCTGGAAGATTAGTGGTGATTGGGGCAAGGAAAAAAGATATGTGTAAGAGAAGGGAAGATGGCTTTAGGTAAGTTCTGCCCCTGGGGCTGAAATTTCTCACCCAATATAACACTTCTAAATAGGGTTGCCAACTGGCTTTAAGGGAAAATTTCTTGTCCCTCCACTTAGGATGGCCAACTGGTTTGGAGGGAAAAGCTCCAGATGAAAAACACATTTCCAGTCCTGTTTTCCACCTCTGGCCTCTCCTCACTTCCTCACTTCCTCACCTCCTCGCTGATGATGTGTTGAACTGTTTTCAGTTGAGGTGTACAAACAGGCATGGAGATAAATAACATCACGTGGTTTAAAAAAACCCCTTTATTAAAGAGGAAGGACATTTTTCTCCAGGCCTCCTGGCACCCCTACTTCTAACAAGTACAAAACCTATAATCATTTTTCTCTCAGCCTCTTTTCTTTTCTTAAGGGTCTGCTCCTATATTAACTACAGAGTGTGACTCATGATGCCCTGGTCACATTAGCACCCTCAAGTTATCACTATGAGAGGAACTGACATTCTACACTGTCACTAACCTGGTCAGGTAGTTTGGCAGTGCTGGTGTGGGATATAAGCATGGTTTCACAACTCCCATGTGACCTCCCAGCTAATATCCCCCAAGTACAGGCTCTTATCACTTACATCCGGGGCACAGAACAACCCAAATCCCCGCAAAATATGAGGGTACAAAAATGCCCACAAAGAGTTTTTCTTCCAGAAAACACTGACCTAGGGAGCCATTTTAAGGGCTCTAGAGAAACACAGCTCCTCCTAATAACCTGGAAAACTCCACAGAGAGATGAAAGGTAGCAGGTGTAGTGGTCAAAGTGTCTGACTAGAATCTGAGAGACCCAGGTTCAAATCCCCATTCTGCTCACTGATTGACCTTGGGGCAGTCACATGCTTTCAGCCTAACATGCCTCACAGGGTTCTTGTGAGAAAATGGAGGAGAGGAGGACTACGTGCTAAGTTGCTTTAAGTCGCTATTGGGAAGGAAAGTGGGATAGAAGCAGGGCTATTTTTGGGCAGGAACGCACAGGAACGGAGTTCCGGCTGGCTCCCAAGCTGGCCACGCCCAGCAGGAACTCATTAGCATAATAGGCCACACCCAACATCAGAAACTCATTAGGATTGGCTACATTAGGGGTGTGTGGCCTAACATGCAAAGGAGTTCCTGCTACAAAAAAAGCCCTGGGTTTTGACAACAAACAAGGTAAACAGAACAACAAGCAAAAGTGTGGCTGGATAACCACACTTCTGGTAACACGGGGGCGCATCCTAATGTGCTAATGCACTGTGCTGGAAGGGGCATGGCCTAATATGCTAATGAGTTCTTGCTGTTGGGTGTGGCCTATTATGCTAATAAGTTCCTGCTGGGCTTTTTCTACAAAAAAAGCCCTGGATAGAAGTAAATAAATTCACTGCCAAATTCATGCATCTTCACAGGTAAAAGTATTTCTGCACTGGGGGGAAACGGTTGCCACCGTCTGGCTCAGCGATGCAGTGCGTGTTGGTCCAGATATGAAAAGCTCCAGATGAAAAACACATTTCCAGTCCTGTTTTCCACCTCTGGCCTCTCCTCACCTCCTTGCTGATGATGTGTTGAACTGTTTTCAGTTGAGAGCTGTACGTGACCACTAGTGGTGTGCTGTTATTGAGAAGGTATACAAGAGCTGTTTAACATTATCTAGTTGAGCTGCTGCACAGAGCCAGTTTGGTGTAGTGGTTATGAGCAGCAGACTCTAATCTGGAGAACCGGGTTTGATTCCGCACTCCTCCACATGAAGCCAGCTGGGTGCCAGCGTGGTGACCTTGAGCCAGTCACAGTTCTCTCAGAGCTGTTCTCTCAAGAGCAGTCTTCAAAAGAGCTCTCTCAGCCCCACCTACCTCACGGGGTGTCTGTTGTGGGGAGGGGGAGGGGAAGGAGATTGTAAACCACTCTGAGACTCTGAGTGAAGGGCGGGGTATAAATCCATATCCTCCTCCTCCTCTTCTTCTTCCCCATTCTTGTTTCATCCCTATTCCCCCTGGACTGACCCCTAAGCCCTCACACTCCGTTGCAAGAAAGGTCTCCCCCCTCTGCCCTTTCAGAGGTCCAGAGAGACCCAGGCCACATCCAAGTTGAGAGCCATAATAACATTTCATTTCATTTCATTTATTTGACTTCTAGCCCACTCTCCCCTGCAAGCAGGCTCAGAGCAGGTTACAACAAGACAATAAATTCATAATCCAATATCTAACATTCCAAATAGTCATTAAAACATGACAAATGTTTAAATTCACACCTCAGAGCTCAGTGTGTGCATCATGTCATGGTGCAATAAGGATGCAATTAAGATTGACATGCCACACACACACAAAAGTAACGTGTTCAAATTTGCAGCTCCCTCTGGACTTGGCTCCCAAGACTTTCTGGCCCCAGCTTTGATTGGGAAGAAGGAGGAGGAGGAGTTGGGTTTATACCCTGCCCTTCACTACCCAAGGGAGTCTCAGAGCGGCTTACAATTGCCTTCCCTTCCTCCCCCCACAACAGACACCCTGTGAGGTAGGTGGGGCTGAGAGAGCTCTGAGAGAACTGTGACTGACCCAAGGTCACCCAGCTGGCTCCATGTGGTGGTGGAAAGTGCCATCAAGTTGCAACCAACTTATGGTGACCCTTAAAGGGGTTTTAAGGCAACAGATGAACAAAGGTAGTTTGCCATTGCAAAGCAGCCCTGGACTTCCTTAGTGG
>NW_015168781.1:113900-116997 GCF_001447785.1 Gekko japonicus
GGCTCTCATGGGACACAGAGACTCTCCCGTTTATTATGTAACCTCCCGCCAGGATAATTCCCGTGTGCGCGCTTGGATTTCATTTGCTTAGCCATTTGCAGCATCACACTATATGAAGGGATGCATACCCCCCCCCATTGTCATTCCTAACAATATCCCTGTAGACCGTGGCAACGGACCTGTAATCAAATAAAGCATAACGTTTTCCTGTGGAGAGTTACTTGCTGTTGACCATGACACTCAAGCTCCACTGGACTGTTTTGGATTGCCTTAGCTCAGGAAGGACGGCTCCAGAGCAAACTAATTGATGCAGCAGCCAAACCGCTCGCTCACAGCTTGAATGCTCACAAAGTAGAATTTTTGCTCCCAAGACTCCGCAGCTTAGAGGGAGCATTGGGCAGGGGGTTGGACCAGATGGCCTGTATGGCCCCTCCCAACTCTGCAATTCTGTGATTCTATGATTCTATATCATGTTGAGATGGATTTTTTTTAAAAGTCTTATTTTATCAATGAAACGGGCCAGTCCTTGGCTGCAGACTTCCAGCCCCCCCCCCCCCCCCCCCCCCACCCCAATGCTCCCTCTAAGCTGTGGAGTCCTGTGAGCAAAAATTCTACTCTGTGAGCTACCGGCATTCAAGTGGTGAGCGAGCGATTTGGCTGCTGCGTCAATCAGTTTTCTCTGGAGCCCTCCTTCCTGAGCTAAGACAAAAATGTGTGAGCCAGAGGCTACAAAACTGTGAGCTGGCTCACACTAACTCAATCCACGGTTTTATGAAGAAGTAATGGCAAACCACCTCTGCCTTGAAAACCCTACAGGGTCACCATAAATTGGTGAATCTACACACACACACACACACACACACACACACACACACACACAATATCCAGTTTGGACCTTGAATGGGCAAAGTCCACCCAAACAGCCTTGCTAACTCAACCCCCTGTCCCTCCCGGGTCTGCGTCTTGGGAGCATTAACGTTCGAAGCGGTCACGGTTCCAGATTCAACTGCCCAGGCACAGAAGACCTCAGAGCAGTGGGCTCCCCCCACCTCAAAGGGGGAGAAAGAGGCAATTAAGAGAGCGGCACACTGAAAGCGTTCCGTGTGCCTTGGTGTTTAGTCATGCCGGCCACATGACCACGGAAGCGTCTTCGGACAGCGCTGGCTCTTCGGCTTGGAAACGGAGATGAGCACCGCAACCCTAGAGTCGGACTCGACTGGCTTTCGAACAAGGGAATTTTTACCTTTTATCTTTACACTGACCTGGACGGCCCAGGCTAACCTGATCTCATCAGGTCTCAGAAGCTAAGCGGGGTCGGCCCTGGTTAGGACGTGGATGGGAGACCAGCAACAGAAGTCCCGGATTGTTCCACAGAGGCAGGCGACGGGCAAACCACCTCCGCAGGTCTTTGGCCTCAACCTCTCCCAAGGGCTGCGACTTGACTTTCCACCCCCAACAGAGCACCATCACACCACAGCTGCGTTTAAGCTTCGCATTGCCAGCCACCCCCCAGTGGCAGTGGGGTTCCCCTGATTTTGCCCCCCCCAACTACAGGCTGGCCAGCTGGCCAGTGGGGGAGCCCCACCCCCAAAGGTCCCTGCCTGGTGCGATGACATCATTCTCTGGGCATGTTGTACAGGGGACACGGTAGCATTTGGCTAAAAACTCCATGGTGACCATAGAGGGGTTTTTTTGACAAATGCTAGAGCGCCCCCTGTATAACGTGTCCAGAGTAATGACGTCGCTTCCAGGAGAAGACCCCGGGACCAAGCCGGGAGCCCCCCACCAGCAGATGGATAAGACCTGGCAACCCTACTTCAGCTTCCCTTCAACAGTGAGCGACGGTGCTTCCCTTCTGTGGCACAACAGAGCCTCTAGCATCAGGGGTGGGGTTCTCACGCCAGAGGAACACATTACAAACCAGGAGGTCCCTGGTGCAAATCACACCTCTGCCTTGGACTCACTAGGTAACCTCAGACGAGCCACCGACACGTACCGACCTACTCTGCATGGTTGTTGTAAGGTCACAAAACACCGGTTTGGACCCGGCTGGCTTCTTCATCCAGTCTCTCCCAGTTCTGCTGTTTACTACAACCTCCGTCCCACACGGCTTTTGTCTGTGCAGTCCCCATGATTGCAGCACAGTTTTGGGGGGTTGGTCAAACATAGGGTTCCCCCCAATTTGGGGAGCTTCCATCCGCTACCGGCCAAACAGGGACGTCGGCCAGCGACTTCCCCGGTGCGATGACGTCACCCGGAAGTGACATCATCGCAATGGGGCCATCGGGGGGTGATGCTCTAGTTTTTGGGCGAACTCTACGGGTTTTGAAGGGGGAAAAAAAACCATTTGAGTTTTGCCCAAGGACTAGAGCAGGGGTGTCAAACGTGCGGCTCGGGGGCCGGATCAGGCCCCCAGAGGGCTCTTGTCAGGCCCACAGTGGAACTGGCTGTCTTCTGCGCCTTCTTCCAGTTCTGCTGCAGCTGCGCCCTCGTAGGTTTGCCGTTTACAGATACACACCTGAACAGCATACTCAAGATTGCAACAGCACAGACATTTTGATGCAGTAATTCAGAGCAGGAGGTGTCCATGATCAGACACTGTTAAAGAAACGAAATATTGCAAGAGGGCTAATGTTTTAAGCAGGTTTTTATTTTAAGTAAAAACCCTTTGTGTCCTTTATAAAGTTTATATCTCCGCTAGCTGGCATTACCTTTTATGACACAAGTGGCCCGGGCCAACAAGGTCTCATTTACGTCAAATCCGGCCCTCATAGCAAATGAGTTTGACACCCCTGAACTAGAGTGTCACCCCTGACGTCCCCATTTGATGACGTCATGTCCGGGTGACATCATCTCCCGGAGGGGGCCCCCCCCCGCCGCCGGCAGCTGGTAAGGACCTGGCAACCCTCTTTTTTTATCAGCCCTCCCTTTTTTGATCGGCATTAAAGCTGGTTCAATCCAAACCAATGCATGGAGAACACTTGGAAGCACAATGTCAATAGAGCTTGTTTTAGTAGAATCCCTGTGGTGCAGCAGTGCTTTCGGTCTACAAAGCAAAAGCTCTGCCATTAGGCAACAGCCCCGCTCCCCTGTTCCC
>NW_015168782.1:0-44104 GCF_001447785.1 Gekko japonicus
AATAGGGGCAGGTGGTAATTTAAGGAAGATGTTCAGTAACAACAAACATGTCTGAACTTAAAACTAACCATCCTTGTTCAGCCTAAGCTAGGAATTTGTAGACCCTGAAATAAAACAGAGGGGCTTGGGCTCACTGAGCACAGAACAGAATCCCACAACCTTCCATTCATTTCCTCAAATCTCTACCTGGAAAGAAAGAACCTCCCCTTAATGTGGAAGGCTGCCTACAATCCTCTCTGTATCCTTTCTCTGACAGTCTTTTTTACAGTCCTGAGGCTAATACAGAACTGTCAGGCTCCCAGCAGAACCACTCTTTACACAAACTTTCTTTTGAACGTTTAATGAGAAGATTTTGTTAACTGTAAAGGTAAACGTGTTTGTGAGGACTGGCAATGCCAAGGCAGTGGATTAAACATAAGTTAACGGTCCCACATTCGAAACATATGTCACACACACTGGCGTTACTAAAGGTCATGGCAGATATACAACCCATAGTGTTCTTTGAGGTGGTGAACAAACATGTGGACAAGGGGGATCCAATAGATATTGTTTACCTTGACTTCCAGAAAGCTTTTGATAAATACTCCACCTCTCCTTCATTTGCTCCCAGTGCCCCAGTCCTGACCTTTCCTCTGGTAGGTAGCTGAAGTACAAACATTCTACTGGCTGTTCCTAGACACCCACACTTCACAACGAAACCTGAAAACCATGGGTATACGAAGAGTATGGGGCTGGGGCTTGTCTGGGATTTGTGTTGGGGTGAAGTTGTTTCAAATCCATGTTTTGGCCCTGGCAAGATTACCATCTTATATAAACTATTCATTTACTTTCATGTACTCAAGTTCTGCAGTAGACTTTTTATGAGTGAATGAAGTGTATATTTTAGATGTCCTCTCTGGTGTTGTGTAAACTAAAATTACATATTTTAACTAAATCAAATTTTCCCAGTATTAGCTGGGGATCGGAGACGGACTACCCAGTTTTTTTCATACCACTACAAAGCAATCAAAGTTCAGAGGAAGGCAAAACAGGAAGGCTGTAACCTTCTTAATCTCATTAGGGAGAGGAGGTCATTTGGCAGCCTGGCCTCGACCTGATAATTGCAAGGTCTGACTCTCCAAACAGAAGGTCCTATGTTAGATGGGGTCGTGGTCCAGCTCAGTGGCCACTGGTGCCCCTCCAAAGGGGTAACGCTTCAAAGTCAGTCTGCCTGATCATCCTTCTGTCCACCCAACATTTCTTCTGTGTCTGTTTTATTTAATGATTGTTCTTACAATGCTTAAGTGATCCTCCAAAAAGCCCCCCTGTTTTATATTCAGTATAGTATTGTGGTTAATAGGGGCAGGTGGTAATTTAAGGAAGATGTTCAGTAACAACAAACATGTCTGAACTTAAAACTAACCATCCTTGTTCAGCCTAAGCTAGGAATTTGTAGACCCTGAAATAAAACAGAGGGGCTTGGGCTCACTGAGCACAGAACAGAATCCCACAACCTTCCATTCATTTCCTCAAATCTCTACCTGGAAAGAAAGAACCTCCCCTTAATGTGGAAGGCTGCCTACAATCCTCTCTGTATCCTTTCTCTGACAGTCTTTTTTACAGTCCTGAGGCTAATACAGAACTGTCAGGCTCCCAGTAGAACCACTCTTTACACAATCTTTCTTTTGAACGTTTATTGAGAAGATTTGGTTAACTGTAAAGGTAAACGTGTTTGTGAGGACTGGCAATGCCAGGGCAGGGGATTAAACATAAGTTACCGGTCCCACATTCGAAACATACATCACACACACTGGCGTTACTAAAGGTCATGGCAGATATACAACCCATAGTGTTCTTTGAGGGGGTGAACAAATATGTGGACATGGGGGATCCCATAGATATTGTTTACCTTGACTTCCAGAAAGCTTTTGATAAAGTTTCTCATCAAAGGCTCCTAAGTAAGCTCAAAAATCATGGGATAAAAGGACAAGTCCTTTTATGCATCAAAAACGCTAATTAACAGAAAACAGAAAGTGGGTATAAATGGGCAATTTTCTCAGTGGAGGGTGGTAAGCAGTGGGGTACTGCAGGGATCAGTACTTGTTCTGATGCTTTTTAACTTGTTCATTAATGATTTGGAGTTGTGAGTAAGTAGTGAAGTGGCTACATTTGCGGATGATACAAAGTTGTTCAGGGTGGTGAAAACCAGGGAGGATTGTTAGGCACTCCAAAGGGATATGTCAAGGATTGTCAAGGATTGGCAAGTGGGCATCAACATGGCAAATGGGGTTCAATGTGTCCAAGTGCAAGGTGATGCACATTGGAGCCAAAAATCCTAAATATAAATACACGTTGATGGGGTCTGAACTGGCAGAGACTGAACAAGAGAGATATCTTGGAGTTGTAGTAGATAACTCACTCAAAACGTCGAGACAGGCGGGTCCCAAACTTCCAGCCAATCCCACAAACCTGATGTTGGCAACCATAGCAACCAGCAATTGGCCACACACCCCTGCTGCTCATGATTGGCTAATGGCCATAGCTAAACATGACTAGTATTGGAGTATAATTGGTCTTTATGGAGTTAGCTCTCTTGCTCTCTGGAATGCTGTCTTTTGGGAAACAAAGAGCTGCTTTGTGAACTGGATTTCATGCTTGTGTTAGATGGGATTTCTCTTCAAGATCCCTTGGTACTCACATGGACTATGGACAATCCAATTGGTAACTATGAATCTTATGAATGTGTAGTTAAGGCAAATAGCCATAGACTTTGTTATTTTTGTATCCTAATAGTCTGTTTGCTATGCTCTGTACTGAATAAAAATCCTTCTTATTTCTAATTGTGTCTGAGGGTGTAATTGAACTCCAGGTCTAAGTCTTGTGCCTAATGCTGACCCCTCCAGCTACCTTGTAAGTGTAAAGTGTGAATCTCTGAGTAGAGCTGCTGATGTGTAAATCCCAGATGCCAACTAAGGGGTTGAATCTCTTCCCTTAGGCAAAGCAGGGACTATTGAAAAGAGATTCTGGTGGCAAAACTATTGTGAAGACAGACTATCTCGTGGTTTGTTGTTTAATGTGCTGAAATACTGGATTCCCTCACTTTCCTGGACTGAGTAGGTTAATCCTGTACAGCCTGTTCCAACATTGTCGTCTCTTATGTTCTTATCCCTGAATTTTTCCAAGAGGGACTGCGCCTCCCCTGGGCAATCAGTGCTAGGTACTGAAGATGGAGGAGGAAACAGACAAGTGTACAGGCTTGCCTATTGGCAAAGTGGAGCAAAAGCTCCTCCCCTCCACCGCAGAGGTGGCTGGGAGAAAAAAGTGCAAGCACGGGAAAAGAGATGCTGGGGCAGCATGCGGCCACATAGCTCGTGACTCAGCGAGCAAAGGAGAGTGAAGGAAGGATGGACGGACCCAGCTGCAGCACCAGAAGGAGGGGAGCCAGGAGCCAGAAGGCCAGCTGAGGCACACATGCAAGCCCCTTCTCCTTCCCCTGGCAAAGTGGCTGGGCCAGGAGGCTGTGAGGGGGGGGGGCAAGCTGTGCCAAGGAGAGAGACAGAGCTACCAGGCCTGGCGCAGCAAGCCAAAGCCAAACCAGGTGGGCACTGCTTTTGCTTTCCTCCCTCCCTCTCCCTCCCTCCCCCTTCCCACATTCTGGTGCTGGTGCTGCCTTACCACAACAACAAAAAAAGAATGGCAGAAAACCAACCGTTCTCTTTGGAAATAAAGCAATGATATTTCCCCTCCTTTGCTCCCGGCAGCAGGGCTTCTGAGCTCTGGAAGGCTTTAAAAACAAGCCTGGGTCTGGATCTCTGCTTGAAAAAAACATGCTACTGCTCGGAAGCAGGGACCGTCTGGGGGGGGGGAGAGAGAAGATCCACCCACTCCCTCCCTCTGAAGGGAGGGTGTGGAAAGAAAGTGAGCATTTTTTCTTTCTCCTCCATTGAAGGCAGGGTTTGGAAACAGAGCAAAACAAATGTCTCTCCCTCCCAGGTCCAGAACAATATTAGAGTCCAGTGGCTCCTTTAAGACCAACAAAGTTTTACACAAGGTTTGAGCTTTCATGTGTACTCATTCTTCGTCAGACAATGAAATGGAATTACAGTCAGATCATTGTTGTATCCAGAGGAAGCATTTTTAAACACGTGCAAAGATCTATGACTGTTAGTGGCTTCCACTGATGGATTACTGGGTCTAACGGGGTCTTCAGATCGTTGTGTAGGTGTAACAATGACCAACCATCTGGTGTGAGCTGCTTTGGGCAAGTTGGAGCAAATGATAAATATTGTTATTGAGTTCATATACAATGAGTGCTACTATTTGCTTTGCAATCTCTATGTGAAATTTATCAGCATTTGCTCATGGTGCCCTTTCAGAGTTTTGTTTATCCCTTTACTGCTGCAGAAAGATCTTTCTTGGTCATGGGGCCGATTTCCGCAGCATGGCCTTCTGGAGGAGGTTTAGCAGATACCCTCCTTACCTATTTTTAGGATGATGTGCAAGGCCATCTTTCCATGGGCTTTTTGACTGTTCTTTGTGTCTGATGTTGAGGGCTGCATTACAGAGAAAATGTACCTATCATTGGCTGGCTATACCTGTATTGATGTTGGTGATGTTTATTGTTATATTCTTTCTGCCATATTGTTAACTAGCAGTAAAGCCCGTTGTGAAAGCAATACAACGAGATCTAGAAAGAGGCTCTGGGGGAGTGCTCTGGCTTTGGGCAAACAGTGTCAATTTGCTGTGGTGACCTCAGCAGGGTATAATGACAGAGTCCACTGTTTTCTCCAGAGGAACTGATCTCTGCTACCTGAAGAGCAGTTGTAATTGTGAGTAATCTGTAGCCCTCACCTGGAGATTGGCAGCAATTGTTACCCAGGACAAAATGGCTGGTTTGGAGGGTGGAGTCTATGGCATTCTACCTGTCTGAGGTCCCACCCCTCTGCAAACCCCACCCTCTCCAGGCTCCACCCCTCAAATCCCCAGGAATTTGTCAGCATGTAGTTGGCAACCCCATCTCCTTCCCAGCTAGCCACCAACCTACCATTATCTGCCCCTTTGACTTCAGCTGACTTCTGCCCTCCCTTCTGCAGAGCAGTTGTAATACTGAGTGCTCTCCAGCCCTCACCTGGAGATTGGCAACAATGGTTCCCTATGTGGGACTGACTGGTTTGGAGGGTGGAGTCTATGGCAGTGTACCTGTCTGAGGTCCCACCCCTCCTCAAACCTCACCCTCTTCAGGCTCCATCCCTCAAATCTCCAGGAATTTCCCATCTGGAGTTGGCAACCCTATCAGGATTGGCCCCAATGTGTTTTCTCCCAAAGGCCAAAGTAGGTGACAGGACCAAGCTTAGTTGCCTACCAACAGGCACTGAGGGGAATGTAGGGTTGCCAGCTCTAAGGAGGGAAATACCTGGAGGTTTGGGGGGTGGATTCTGTAGAGGGCCGGGCGACGGAGGCATCGGCCTTCTGTCGCCCGCCTTGCCCCCCCAATCTCGGCCCGGGCACCCGCGGCTCCCACCAGCGGCCGCCCGACTCCAGACTCCCCCGCGGCCACTCCAGCCAGGCGACGGAGGCATCGGCACCAGGTCCCACCTGGAGATTGGCAACCCTAGGGGAAAGTCAGCTGCACAGCAGGGGGTTGAAGAGAATGGTTTGATGGCTGCTGGGCCAAGATTGGCAACAATAGATCCCCAGGAGCCCCATCGTAAATGCACCAAACAATTCCTAAAGATTTTCCGAAACACTACTCTGTCGATAAATTGCAACAGTTTGAATTAGCACCAAAGCTTTAAGAGCTCTCCAGCTGTCACCTGGAGACTGGCAACAGCTTGTCTGGAGTGTGGGCAGTATGGCATTGTATCTGTCTGAGGTCCCCCTCTTCCTCCTCCTCCTCAGACCCCACCCTCAGCAGGCTTCATCCCTAAAATATCCTGGAAGCTTCCAACCTGGAGTTGGCAACCCTATGTCCTTTCCACGCAACCATCAGCCAACCTTTATCTACCTCTCTGTCTTAAGTTTTACATCCCCCCTCCCCACAGCCTCTGGCTAGGGAAAGGGCAGTCTTTCCCTGCAGTGGGAACCAAAGCAGCTGACATCATTCTCCTCTCCCCCGTATGATCCGCACAACTACCCTATGAGGTATGTTAAGGTTGAAAGTGTGTGAATGGTCCATAATCCCCCAGGCAGCTTTTAAGTGAGGACATATGTTACCTCAGAATACAGCAGTTCCCATATGCAACTGAAAATTCCAACTGCCTTGCGGGGGGGGAGTTTGAGGTGTGGAATGGAGTGAAGTCCAATCAGCTTCCACATGCATAAGACCTTGAAACGCTGGGCGGGACTGCACAAAGCAGCCAGTCAACCCAGCCAGCGTCTTCTGAGTGGCAGTTCTTCCGGCCAAACACTAAATAGGCCAAATTTAGAATGTTCACTACTCAATTATATATAAGGAGAGGTTACTTTGAATCTCTGGAGAAGGAAGGGATATAAATATTTTAATAGATTTGATAGGTGCTTTATAAAAAATAGGGTATTCATATCCAGATAAATAAATAGGAAATATAAATACCAAGTGCTGTTATTCCATCACAGAAAGATGGCCAGCTTAAGTGCAGATATCCTTAATCAGATGTGTAACATATAAATAGCTTGTTGAGTTCCAATGGGATGCAAGACTACTTGCTATTGAATGAAAGGTTCTTGGATTAAAAACATTTTTATAAGTAGGTGTTCAGTCACGCTCATATGTTGAAAGCAAAGTTAGTAAAGGTAAAGGTTCCCTTGCTCAAAAGCCAGTTGAATCTGTTTCAAAGCCGAAGAGCCAGCGCTGTCCAAAGACATTTCCGTGGTCATGTGGCCGGCATGACTAAACACCACGGCGCACGGAACGCTGTTACCTTCCCACCGAAGTGGTACCTGTTTATCTACTTGCAATTTCTTGCTTTCGAACTGCTAGGTTGGCAGGAGCTGGAGCTAGAGACAGGAGCTCACTCAGTCATGCGGCAACCCGGGTCTCAAACTGCTGAACTACCGACCTTCCACAGCCTGCAGTTCAGCGTCTTAATCACTTGAGCCACCACAGCTCCTTTGGAAAGCAAAGTTGGGTCCTCCCTAGGATGTCACAGGGCCTCGGTTCTTTTAAGGACCTAGCATAGCAATGCCTCTGGCCCAGCCCCCTCCCCCGGGAAATTGGAAAGTCTACACCCTTGGCAAGGGGGCGCACATAACCCTTATAAGTGGAAGATCGCCACCTGCCAACATACTGTATGTCAGCAGTAGCATAACCTAAGGATGCTACTGTGGATGCTGCACCAATTCTGAATGAGTGAGTGCCAGACTTCACTCCAGAAAGGCTCAGCAATCTCAAGGCCCGGGCAGTCACCACCCAAAAATGGTGTTTTGTCAGTGGGCTCCTATCTGCATGTATAAAGAAGTAGCCATCCAACCTACCCCATAATGCAACATATTGGGATAAAGCCAGTACTGGACAGAGGTCTGAGTCAGAGCAGATACACAACTTAACCACTGATCCTTTACATCGCTGGTCAGTTTTTGAACCCCTAGAATCGTAACATGCAATAGGACACATTCACTCGGGCCCTCAGGGCATGGTGGTCTGACCATGGAACTGCCGTAGCAGTAATCCGGTCCCCTGTAACCGCTGCCACGAAGATTAAATCAAGCGTGTGGCCGGCTCGGTGAGTGGGGGCCAAATATTAGGAGAGTCCCAGCGCCGCCATGGACGACATCAGGTTCGTCACCTGTGAGGAAGCCGCATCGTTGGCATGAACATTGAAGTCACCCAGGACTATCAGTCTAGGGTGCTCCAATGCCCAGCCCGACACATCCTCCACCAGGGACAGCAGACTGTCAGGTGGTGCATTGGGCAGTTGGTCCACCAACCAAAAAGCCAGACTCTTCCCGGCTTCCCACACAAAGCCAGCACATTCAATGCCTATGAGCTTCGGCACCAGGAGCGCCCTGAAGGAATAAGCCTCTCGAATGAACAGAGCCACTCCTCCCGCCCCATTGTCCGAGATTGGTGAAGGACCTAGAAACCAGGTGGAGCTAACTGGGAGAGTGTTGCTGTCTCCCCATCTCGCACCCAGCTCTCAGTCACACATGCCAGGTCCGCGTCCTGCTCCAGCAGAAAGTCCCGTAGGATAGCGGTCTTATTATTTATGGACCTGGCATTGCACAACACCAATGTCAGAGTGGGGTTTCTAATCCTTTCCCCACTGCCTGCCTCCTGGCTGGAAGGTGGCTGAGCTTCTCTATTTCTCAGCCCCCTTCCCTTCCATTTCTGCCTGGTCCCACCGCTATATCTCCCCCTTCTCTCTTACAACTCTCCTACATTGTTGTATGGAACACTGAAGTCAGCAGGAGGAAATAATTAATATTTAAGTCTCTCCCCTCCTTTATGAAACACTAGTAAACAAATGACTCATTAGTTCTAAGAAGACTACTAAAATATATCAAAAGCTATAACCCATATGAACAGCAGCAAAAATCCTTTTCACTTGGTTCTGTCAGTAAAAGGCAAATGTAGGAGGTCCTTTCCAGGCCTACTTTGGCCTTTTGGGGGAAATCACTGAGGCCAGTCCTGACTAGGGTTGCCAGCTCCAGGTTGGGATATTCCTGGAGATTTTGTGGTGGAGTCTACGGAAGCCAGAGATGGGGGGGGGGGGACCTCGGCTGAAGAGAATGCCAAGGAGTCCACCCTCCAAAGCAGTTATTTTCTCCAGAGGGAGAGATATCTGTTGTCTGGAGTTTAGTTGTGATACCAGGCGATACCACAGCTAGTGTGGCATACCACTTAGCACTTCAGAGCAGGGTCTGCCAGACCCAGGTTCTTCCTGTGGAAGCTGAGTGGGTGATTTCAGACCAGTAACAGACTTTCAGCCTCACCTCCTCTTATAAATGCTTCGCAAGGCGCTTGCAGGGCAACAGTTTCCTTGTACGGTTACCCCATGACACTTCTCTCCTGCAAACTTTTCCTACCTTTGTTTCTCACTTGTTCCAGAGAAGAAGAACATCAAGCAAGACCACTGAATACTGCTTCACCTGGATCCGGATGAGGAACCCTGTTGCCTGACATCTTCAAGGTCCCAAAGGGGGACATGTTGCCCTGCAAGAGCCTTGTGCAGCATCCATAAGTCTATGGACAATAACTGTAAGATGGATTGTACAATAAGTTTGCCAGGGTATTGGACTGGGTGTTACCCAGGCGATGGTGCCAACCTCCTGGACTAGGTTCTTCTTTCCAACTAGAGGCACCCAACAGGGGTGCTCACTATCTCCTCTGCTTTTCACCCTGGCATTAGAACCTCTAGCAGCTGAATTGCATAATACCACAGACTTCTCTGACATTTCTATTAATGGTCTTGAACACAAACTAACAATGTATGTCGATGATATTACGCCATATGTCTCTGGTCCCAGATGGTCCTTCCCAGCTTTTCTATCAACACTCTCAAGATTTGACAACATCTCAGGCCTACACTTAAATGAAAAGAAATTGGAAATCTATCCAATCTCTCTTTCTGCAGATCTGCAGTTAAAAATCACGACCTAGGCTCCCTTTTGTTGGGTTATCTCTCCATGGCATCATCTTGGAGTACAAGTTCCTCTACAGTTCAAGAATTTGCTCTTCTGTAACTTTCAGTTACTATTTCAAGATTTCCAAGGCAGAATGCAGGTTTGGAATTAACTAAAACTCTCATTGCCAGATTGAATGTTGTTGTTCAGTTGCACAGTTGAGTCCGACTCTTCGCGACCCCATGGACCAGATCTCACCAGGCCTTCCGGTCCTCCGCCATCCTCTGAAGTTTGCTCAATTTCATGTTCGTTGCATCTATGACACCGTCTAACCATCTCATCCTTTGCCGTCCCCGTCTTCTTTGACCTTCAATCTTTCCCAGCATCAGGGTCTTCTCCAGTGAGTGCTCCCTTCTCATTTGGTGGCCAAAGTATTTGAGCTTCAGTTTCATTATCTGGCCTTCCAGGGAACAGTCAGGGTTGATTTCTGTTAGGATTGACTGATTTGATCTTCTTGCAGTCCAGGGGACTCTCAAGAGTCTTCTCCAGCACCATAGTTCAAAAGAATCTATTCTTCGGTGCTCGGCCTTCCTTATAGTCCAACTCTCGCAGCCATACATGACTACTGGAATACCATTGCTTTGACCATGCGGACTTTTGTCGGCAGGGTGATGTCTCTACTTTTTAGCATGCTGTTTAGGTTCGCCATCGCTTTCCTTTCAAGGAGCAGGCGTCTTTTAATTTCATGGCTGCTGTCACAGTCTGCGGTGATCTGGGATCCCAGGAACGTGAAGTCTGTCACTACTTCCACGATTTCCCCTTCTATTTGCCAAGGAGTGATGGGGTCTGATGCCATGAGCCAGATCGAATACAATTGGTCAAATATTTCATCTTCCCATCTTTCCTCTTTCTCTTCAGAGCTTTGCCAGTTTTGATTCTGGATAAAGACCTACACACATGGGAAAATACCATTCACAACTTTCTGTGGGGCTACAAAAAATCAAGAATCAACTGTCACTCCCTATCCAAGCTGATCACACTAGGAGGCTTAAATTTACCTCTCTTTCGGACATATTACCAGCAGCTCTTCTCTCGAGTATCCCTAAATTGCTACAATTTCATTCAGAGACTCAATGGGTACATATTGAACATGCTTATGTTTCCCCTTTTACCTTGCCAGAAATATTCTGACTCTCAGCCTACCAACGCCCCCAGAATCTTTATGATAACCCATTTCTCTCTGCTACACTTAAGCTCTGGGATCTTCGGACATACTTTCTTGCACCACCAATCTCACCTCTTTCCACGTTCACTCGTCAACATTGGTTTCCGCCAGGACTGGACCCAAGCACATACAAAACATGGACTTCAGCTGGTCTCAAACAACTACAACAGCTTGTCTCATGCAGAACGGTTCTCAGCAAGACCAACTTGGAAGATCAGTTGGGAAGCAAAATACCCTGGCTTCAGTATTATCAGATGCAAAGTCTAATTTAATCCTTGATCTCTGGTGATGCATTCAAAAGGCCCCAAACACCATTTGAACTTCTTCTGGAACACTATCCAGTCTTCTCTAAGGGCCTCCTGTCCAGAATCTATAAACTCCTCATGGAACATGATTGTGACTTCGTATCCAATTATCAAAAAGCCTGGCAACTTGACCTTCACTTGAATCTATCGACAACTCAATCGATGTCTATTTGGAATTCTTCTAAAAAAGTGAATAAGATTTTCAATATACATTTTCAATTTTCCAAATCCCTCACGTGGTGGTATTATACACCAAAGTGATTGCATCACATCAACTCCAGGCATAACCCTCACTGCTGGAGAAAATGTGGCCTAATAGCCAGTTACATACATTGCTGGTGGGAATGTCCTGTGGTACAAACATTCTGGTGTGCAGTATGGGAAGAAATAAATCTGATCACCTCACAATCGATTCCATTTCAACCGGAAGTATTATTCCTACAACTCACAGAATTACCAGACACAACATGCTCTCTTTCTGAACTTACCTTATTCTTGTTGGCAGCTGCTCACCTCGGTGATAGCATCCTACTGGAAATCCTCTTCCACTCCAACATTAGCAAACTGGAGATACAAAGTTTGGGACCAATTCCTAATTTGTAAAATTACAGACTCACTGCATAGACAGAAATGCGGCACCTCCACAATCTACTCTAGATTTGTACTTACCTGGTTTCCATGGTTACAGTACATGAAGAATAAAGTCCTGCTTCCATCTAACATCAATTACACCTCTTGGATTTCTTTCTAACTCTAACTTCTGACACTTACACTGTAGTTTCTGAGAAATTTCTTTCTTAATTTCCTTCTCACGGTTTCCCTTTACCTAGTATATTAGGCAAATAGAATGGCTTGGCACTCTTATGTTGGTGCTCTTGGCACTCTTTATTGCATAAGATAAATTTTATTCAAAATGTGGTTGGTTGTTATTTCTGTATTTTATATGGCACAACTCATTTTATGATTTGTATGTGATTGTTAAATTCAATAAAATTTAGATATAAAAAAGAATTTAGCTGCTGTTTTCACACCGATGGTCAAAGAGAGGGTGTGGCATAGTGGCTTTGGTGTTCAACTAGGGCTTGGGAGAACCAGATTAGAATCCCCACTTTGCAGTGGAAGGCCTCCGGGAGACCTTGGAGCCATCACATACCTTCAGCCTAACCTGCCTCCACAGGACCATGATTGCGAGGATAATGTGGAAGAGGGGAGAAACATATAAGAAGACACCTAGTGTCCCCATTGAAGAAAAAAATGGGTATAAATAAATAAGAATAGAAACAGAAAGCATCATAAAGCTGGGTTTTGTTCATGAAATCCAGCAGTGAAGGACTAGGCCAAAATTCAGGCCCTTCACCCTTTCCTTGCTTGCCATTTTCCTCCTTCATGGGTCCCGTCCACACAAGAGGATTTGGGCCAGTTGCGGGACAGTTCGGGGGCGGATCAAAACAGCACGATCACACCACAACATCTGGGAAGCGTCCTGCTTCCGTACCCGAACTGGCCCTTTCCCGGGAAAAGCCGGCGCAAGTTGAACCACCTACCTTGGTGGTTCAAATGGAAACGGCGCTTCTAGCCAGGCATTTGAACATGCGCAGTTCGGCCGGCTCCCGGTTAGGGCCGTGTTTTCTCCCTGGCGTTTGATTGCGCCGGGGGAAAAAGGCGCCGCGGCCAGGGGATCCATGGGATCCCGCTGCGGCGTCTCAACGTTGGCGCGGCTTTTAAAAGCCGCACCTTAAGAGGCTTTTCCCCTGCCGTGTGGCAGGGGACATGTATTCCCAAAGCAGAAGTTTTATTCCACACCCCTGTTTCCCTTTGTAAAAAGAATCCTGGAACTGCAAACTAGGTTAAGCAGCTTTGGGGTCCTTTGAACTTTATACAAGGTAGATGGAGAAAGATCAAAAAAAATTAGTCTGAAATTGACCAACTCAATTGTGTTTGACAAATGGTAATTACGTTCAAATCCCTTTTGTTCTTGGAGTTCATACACATCCATTTGGCACAGTTGACTTGTCACTCAAAATGCATTCAATGTTTATACAGGTTCAAGAATACATGTTTTTGAAGTCTAGGCTTTCTTCAGTAATCAACATACAAATTGGCTACTGCACTCCTTTTCAGGATCAACTTCTACATAATCTGCATTAAATAAACTCCCCCCGTAACTAGAATAATTAAGGCATTAGCCAAATTTATGACTTACTATATTTTGAAGTACAGCTGATGGAACAGTATCTATAGTTATAACTGATAGCATCCCATTCCAATCACTGTCCGGATTGTGTATATTTTATGTAGTGCTAAGAGCTGGGGATGAAGCACGTAGACAGAATTGAGAAAGATGAGAAAGATTTGGGACTAATCATGCTTGAGCTCCTACTGACTTTCTTATTCTGGAACCATCTGCCTTTAACTGTAAGACCCAGAGGTTTAATACATGCCCATAAGCCAATGTGGTATGTTATAGACCACAGAAAATCCAACATAAAGGAGTCACAGTGGCTACTCAATATTTCATGGACTTTTCCTATTTCAGGACAGTATGTAAAAAACATGTTTTTTTTTTAAAAAAAAAAATTACAGAACTGTGCAAAGCAGCACAGTCCCAATGTACTCTCTTCCTTTCAATTGGGTCCCTCATTGTGAACCCAGGTCCAGGAGATGAAGGGAAGGGACAAAGTGAACAGACCATAGACACACTGCTGAGGTTGAAATAGTCACAAAACTTTATTGCTTGCACCTTTCAGAGCCTCCTTGACACAGCATACTGTAGAAGATCTTTTGTTAATGTGCCTTTCTGTGCCATACACCTTTCTGTGGTCCAGTCTTTCATTATTTATCTTTATAGGAAAAATACAATTTAATTTGCAGCTCATTTGTGCTTTGATGATGAGTCCCAATAGGAGTATGACTAATTCGAGTCTTGCTCTGATTGGGGAGCACCTGTAGTCATTATACCAAAGAAGTCATTATCAGAGGATGCCCGCACTGGATATCATTTTTATGTGGACTTTAGGAAGTTCAACAAATTAACCATTGTGGATTTTTACCCCACTCCTAGAACTAAGAGTTTGATTGAAGACCTGGCTGGTGCCATCTACATTAGCACCACTGATTTGGCTTCAGGTTATTGGCAAGTCACTCTGAATCCTAAAGCTTCTGGTAAAACTGCTTTTGTGTCACCTCTGGGACATTATCAATTCATTAAGATGCCATTTGGGCTGAATGGTGCCCCAGAGACATTCCAAAGGTTGATGGATCAATTACTTCATGGACTGTCTTTTGCAGACGCCTATCAGGATAACATTGTCATATACAGTCTGACTTGGGAAGAACACCTAGAACATGTGAGAGAGGTGCTCCAGAGAATCCATCAGATTTGGAAAAGGGTTCAGTCAACGGTAGGGTTGCCAAACCCCCCGGTTTGCCAGGGGTCACCCATTTTGGGGGGGTTCTACCTGCCTGCTGGCCAGATGGCCGGCGGGGGAAGCCCCACACCCAACACCCAACACCCACACCCACCCCTCTCTCTCCCTTTAAGTGTGTGAAACCCGCGTTTCCTCCCAAGCCTGTGTTTCCTCCCAAGCCCGGAGTGCCAGCTTCATGCTGTTAAAAGGGAAACGCGGCTGCTCTTAAAGGGGAAATGCCAGCTCCTGCATTTAAAAGGGAAACACCGGCTCCTTTAAGGGCAGGGAACTGCCATTTCTTGAGATCCGACGCACGGGCGGGGGGGCGGACGTCCCCAACGTGACACCATCATGTTGGGAATGCCCGACCCCCTCCAGGAACGCCCCCAAAGTCCCCAGCTGGGGGTGGAAGATGGACTTGGCAACCCTAGTCAACGGGCTTCATCTTTGACTGGTTTATGTAAGAAAAGGGCCCCTGTTAAGGTAATCTGGACCCCTGAGTGTCAACAGGCCATTAATGAGTTAAAGAAGGAGTTGGTGCAAGCACCCATTTTGGGGCCTCCCAGTGACAAAAAATCCTTTTGTGGTTAGAAGCGATGCTTCAGAGAAAGGCCTGAGAGCTGTGTTACTCCAAAAAGGAAGTGATGAGGAACACTCTGCCATCTATTTGAGCAGGAAGTTATTGCCCCCAAGAACAAACTTATTGGACTCTGGCAAAGAAGGGGCTAGCTATGGTTTGGGCCCTTAATAAGCTAAAGTCATAACTGTGTGGTGTCAAATTTGTTATGGAAACAGACCACAACCCATTGTCCTTCATTCATCAGATGGAGGGTAGCAATGCCTGGATACTAAGGTGAGCCTTGAGTCTGCAGGATTTCAGCTTGAAATTGATCACCTTAAAGTTACTGAAGATACTCCCTCATTCATGCTTTATCTTTTCAGCAGCTGGTTTTTATAAGCCTTCCCTATGTAGACTTTCTGAGGATTTGTCTCCACTGTAGGATGAACTCATTGCCTTGTGTTATCCACCCTAAACAGATCTATAATGACACCCTGCTGTAGGGTACCTGTGCCATAGCATTTCCAAGTGAAAGTAGGCATAGTGTAATAAGTAAAGCTGCAGTCCTCACCCTTATTAAACCCATGGGCACATTTGTAAGTTTGAGTGCAGGTAGTGGGGCATGACAAGCAAAGGGCTTCTATGGAGGCTGGCTCCAATCTCAAAATATTGCAAGTTTCCACAGGGTAAAGAAGTTCCAAGCCTAGCACATTCCTATAATAGAGGCAGCTGTTTCCAAACTAGAGCTCCCTACACAGGCACAAAAGCTATGGTGACACTGGCAGCTTGGCGCAATATGGAGCCATCTCTAAATGTACCAGTTTAAAGTGTTGCAGGGCATATCATCCAGACAGCACAACCATTCAGACAGCACACCCATGCAGACATCCCATGGTCAAGCATGGGTGCCTCAGCCATGGAGTGTGCTGCCAAGAAATGTTTCAAAATGCAAAACACATGTGCGCACATGCACATATAGGCAATTTATTATTATTATTTTTTAAACCCTCTCTAGTGGCAGGAACAGATCTGCAGGTTCAGACTGCCAAATCCATTTTGCGTGCGCTCCCCTGTGTTCAGACATCCAGCCATGTGCAATGAATGGGTGGGGAACGAAAAACACCACTTGTGATGTTTTGCCTTTTTAAGCTGGCTCCAAGTCATCCTATGACAGGATGAATATGCCAGGGGAATACCTGACAGATGTGGCTGTGTGACTGTGCCCATTTGATCTGGAGGGGAGGGATGACTGCATTGGTCCAAGTTGCCTGTGTGATCACAGCCAAAGATTATGAGTTCCTGGCTATATTGAGAAATCTGCTCAGCCAGTTGAGTGGATAAAAGACAGAACTGGCTCTTTGATTTCATGGAGATACACTTGAGGAAAAGAGTAAATGGGCACCAAGAAACACACCAGCAGGCACAATTGCATCCACATGCACCATGTTGGGGCGGTCACTGGATTAGAGTGACAGTCTAGGTTCTGGGAAATTCAGGTTTGAATCATGGAATGAAAGCTAGCTGGGTGACCCTGGCATACCACTCTCTTGCAAGCGAACATATCTCATAAGATTGTTGCTGTAAGGATAAAGGAAAAGAGTGCTGAATGGTGCAAACTGCTTCGGGTCTTCTTGGGGAGAAAAGCAAGCTACAAAAAAGTGTGTCAGCCATTAGTTAGCACTGAGTTTTCTTTCTGTAACTTCCCATTGGCTGACGTCCACCCACACAGTACTTACTAACAACCAAATCAGTGATCTGACATCACATTTTTTGATTTGAAGGCCTGTCTCTAATGAATTTATAATTCCACAATGCAAACAGCAGTATTTAAGGACTGAACTGCTCTCATTCACGGAAGTCTTAAAATTCTCATTGGCAAATAATAAAAACAGACATCGCTGATATTTTCTTTTTATTTTTTTCTGCCCATAATAGATGAAGTGTGATTGCCAAGAGCAATACTAGGCAACCATATAAGCTGTAGTGTGAACGGCGTTCCTAAGATTCGCTTGTGGTGGCATCGGGAGTGGCTCGCAGGCAGGAAATTGTTTTTGGTGTGGTCCAGGATCTCCACTATATCACGCCATTATTGGAACTAGTGAAAACATAGTAGTTATTAGTACAAACAATTCCAAAGAGCAAAGGGCTGAATACATTCATCAGTAATTGAATACAGGTTAGGGCACTGACGGTTAGTGCCCCAACCCCCTACCCCCTTTGAATTTGCAGTGTAAGAAAATGTATCATAAAGGACTCACATCAAGATGAAAAAGCAATCAGAAGAGGAATCCGGATGATTATCAGTCAGGGAAAAACCAGAAAGGTCATGAAGGAAAGGGGGAAAAAAACACATGTTATAAACTTAACCTGCACATAGTCTATTAAATCTATCTCAAAGAGCTCCTTCTGTGCTTTTCTAGAGACCAATCAGTACTGGCTTCACTAACACTTTCATTTCTGTAGAATTCAGGCTCATTTGTAGACAGAGATAACATTCTGAAGATTGAAAGGAATAATTTTGCTTTCTGCTCCAAAAATTCATTGGTCAAGCCAGTGCCAACCAATGCAGCAGATGTTGGCCACGTTTTTAAAAAGATTCCCATTTGTGAAGAAAAGCATTTTTTTTCCTTTGGAGGTTTGAACTGAACAAAAGTTTCACCCTGAGTTTTAAAAAGTTTCTCTCTCTCATGACAGAGAACAGACAGGGAACTTCAGGGAAAGTTTCCCATTAACTTCAAGAAAAGTTCCTTTACTTGGTCTGGCCTTGTCAGTGGGAGGAGGAAGGGGGATATTAAAATTCCTGGGAGTGAGGAAAAGGGTCTTCTTTGGTGCTGATTCCATCAGGGGAGACAGAACTCTTATCTGAAGTGTGTAGAAGACATCCATTGCTATGTGCCAGCCTCCACATCCGATGGAGGCTTCAAAGTAATGGAAACCCTGTAGAACATCAGTAAATTTGAAAGCTAAGGTGCCTGCCTAAAATTTAACATCTCGTAGGGCATGTATATAGAGAGGAAGTGATTACTCATGCTTTACCCTTTTCTTTTGAATCCATTGCTCTATCTGGGGCTGTGCAGAGACTACAATTGTGGGCATGTACTTTTTAATAAATGCTTTTTAAACTTTTGATGCTGGCACTGGTTAATTGTACCAAATAAACCTCGGGTATGGTCACACGTGCCAGATAAAATGGGGTGGTGGAAGCAAGGCTATTTCTTCTGGAAGAATTTGACCCGCAGTTGCACGATCACACCTCCTTTCGAAGCTGTAGGTGCAGTCCGTCAGCGTGTGATCAGATGCAACTGTGGGTGAGTTGGTTTTTTTTTTGCCGTTTTTTCCCCATGCACTTAAATGAGGAATAGATGAATTGCACCTCCGCACTGAAGTTCCCTATGGAGTTTGCGATTATGCACATACTGTGGGGGGGGGGCAATGGCACAGAATTGGGATGGCCTGATCAGACCATCCCGATGGCATGAGAGCACACTGGAGCAATCAGACATGGAAAAGTCCATCCGTGGCCCTTTGCAACCTGTTTACTACTGGATTTTCCCCAGTGTCTTTTCACATCTGCAGCAGAGCAGAACCAGTTGCCAATGGCTGTGGGGCACTTCCCAGATGTTGTTGGCTGATCGTTCCCTTTAAATCCGCCCGGCATTCGTACCTATGTCGGGTCTAATTGTCCATATGATCACAGCCCTCCACTGTCTTGGACACACTATTTTAAAAGGGAGAACCAAGAGGAAGGGGTACAGCCAGTTGTCAAGCGGCTATTCCCCCAGTGGCGCATAAGGCAGTAAGCTGTCCTTATGATAACCAGATGCTAGATAGTGGGAGACACAAAGGCAAGGCCTCGGGACTTGGAAGGGAATCTGGGAGTGCTGGCCTTCCCAGTGGGCAATTCCTACAAAGGCCAGGTGGTCCCAGTGGTTGAGCAGAAAGAGAGAAAAGCTCCCCCAGGTATTGGGGAAACCTTGAAGGACATAGTGGAATAGGACCTGCTGATCAAAAAAAGGATAGGGATGCCGTTCCCCAGCTAGGGGTGGGGATCCCCTGCTTTCCCAGTTTCTGGCTGCTGCTGGCCAGCTGGCCAGTGGGAGGAAATTCCCCCCACTCCTGATGTCATGCACGGCGTGCTGACATCACCCAGAAGTGACGTCAGCACATCGGTGATGTTGGGGAGGGGGGAAGATCAGCTCTTTCGCCAAAACTCTATGGTTTGAGGCTGTCTTTACCATAGAGTTTTGCCCCAAAAGCATAGCGTCACCCCTAATGTCGCCGACGTGCTGATGTCACTTCCAGGTGATGTCAGCGTGCCACGTAATGTCCCTGCCCACCCCTGGAATGCCTCCAAAATCTCCCCCCCCGGTGCAAAGAAGAGACCTGGCCACTCCAGAACAGGAGAATTCCACCACAACCTGTGAGCAGCTTGAAGCACTTCTTTGGAGATGCAACATATTACTTTCCTAAACAATTTAATTCATATGTATGATGGTCAAAACCTGGAAGGATATTGCATCTAATACAGACAACATACATGATTTGGAGTACTCACCTATGTCGAAGACCCACCCTATATTACAAAGAAAGACAGGTTTTTGTTAATGTTTTGTCATATGATTGAATTCAGAGCAGTTCAAAGAAAGGTCTCTTGGAGCTTAAACTCTGCTATCTAGAGGCCAAGCCGCCTCCTTTTTTTTATTGCCCTCCTCTGTACTTTTCCAAGCTCTACCATGTCCCTTTTGAAATACAGTGACCATAACTGCAGACACTATTCCAAATGAAACGGCACCGTAGATGTGTACGGGGGAACTATAGCATCGGCCATTTTATTTTCAATCCCTTTCCTAATAATCCCTAACATAGAATTTGCTTTTTCACTGATGCAGCACACTGGGCTGATTATTTCATTGAGCTATCCACTAAGACCCCAAGGTCTCTTTTCCCTCTCAGTATCAGCAAGCTCAGACCCCATTAGCTTATACCTGAAGCTGGCTTTTTTTTTTTGTCCCAATGTGCATCACCCTCCACTTACCAAAATGGAACTTTGTTTGCCGCGCTGTTGCCCACTTTTCCAAATTTGTGGCGATCCTCCTGGAGCTCTTCACAGTCAGCCATGATTCTCACCATCATGAATAATTTTATATCATCTGCAGACCTGACAACTACACTCCTCACCTGTTGTTCTGTGTCATTTATGAGCAAATTAAATAGTATTGACCCAATACCGATCCTTATGAGACCCCACAGCTTACTTCCCTCCATTGTGTGAACAGTCCATTGCTTCCTAGTCTTGTTTTCTGTTATGTAATCAATCCTGTTATCCTTGTTGGAAAAGCGACAATCCACTAAGATTCTAGTTACTGTAAATACTGCTTGAAGAGTAGTTCAGTCCACTTGTATCCTGGGGGGGGGGAGCTGTGGGGCATTCTCTAGTGTTTAGGGTTTACTGTATGTTTTTCTCTTAAAATTCAGCCTACTTGTTCTTCTCTCTCTGCTGTGTGTTAGCGCTTGTGCTCCGGAGGCCTCTCTGTTGCATCAATGGCCTCCAGTCAGTTCTTGTCTTTTTGCATAATCCTGCATAATCCCAATTCTTTCATTTAAACTTCTTCCCATGCTTTTTATTGTTTTGAATGTTTTTAATTGCATGTGCTTTGAAACTTATTTTTAATGGCTTTTATTGCTCACAACTTTGGTGACCCTCATATGCAATGAAGGGCCATAGGAAAAATGCTGAGCAGAAATCTTATGGTGTAGCAGGAGATCCAAAAAATCTCTGGAAAATAGAACCATTTTACTTGGTGCCTAAGAGACTGCAAATCTGCCAGCAGCTGAGTCTATGTGGAAACGTTTGCAGTTATTGGTGTCACAACAGACTCAGATGCTCATTCACCTGCCAGTGAGGGTAAACTGAGAGTATACTACCAGGAAGACTTGTGTGGGAAATAACCCTGGCTCACAATCAGTTGGGACCCGGGGTTCTTCCAAACTCACCTTTTCTTTGTAGTCTCCAGGGCCGGATTTAGACTTGCTGAGGCCCTAAACTATACAAAACCCAGAGGCCCCCTACTGTTTTAAATTACATCAGCTGGTCTCAGAAAAATTTAAAATATATACGCCTTTTTAATATTTGAAATCATTTTTTATATTATTTTTTTATTCGAGGCCCCAGCAGATTGCGAGGCCCTAAACTATAGCTTATTTAGCTTATGCGTAAATCCGACACTGGTAGTCCCTATTACTTTTGGTTTGTTGGTTTCTAAATCCACATATGTTTTGGTCCCATAGTGGTCAATTCAATATTACATCACTCAGTGTCTGGCATAAAAAGCTGTACTTTAAATATGCAGGGAGATATATCAGACATACAAAGATGAAATATTGAATCGATCACTATAGGGAGAAAAACACATGTGAAAAAGAAAACATCAGCAGCAGCAACAGAGCAATGGGGACACACAAGTGATGGAATTGAGAATGCAGAAGAGCCTCTGAAGAAGTCTGTTCTGACCCTCTACATTTGGGAGTAGCCCAGCTCAAATCTAGTGTGTGGACAATTGATACCTCTTTCATTGCCTCAAAAAATGGGGGGAGGGTATGCTAGCTGTCTGAAATTTAGCAATATGGGGTTCCTTGGGGAATACTACAGCCCCCCGAGCTTCCTCCCCAAGTTCTGCCTTTCCCCCATCAATCCCCCATCCTCGGAAATTTCCCATGACAGTGTTATCAGCCCTAGGCAATGTATAAACTTCTAAATGACTAAATAATAAGGCCTGCTTTCTAAAATCTGACAAGAACAGTGGTTCTTGTTATTATAGGTCACAGACAGTGCACAGGATTTACAGTACTCACCTTCCCTTTATTGTGGGAATTCTAGATTACAAAAGAAAGATATTCTGTCAATATTTTTGGAAATCTCCTATACATCTTTATTGTTTCAGATTGGTGTGCAAAGAGTAGCCGCTTGCTCTTTTCAGCCAAATGCATCCAAGTGGCTTCATTTAAAAGCAAGAAGTCAATGATTTTGATTGTTTATAAGGAGACCCAAACCCAGGGTTTTTTCTTGTGGTGGTACACACTGCTATGGAGTAAAAAAAAATATTGTAGTATCCTTCCCAAATCCCAACATAGGCACTGGTAGAAAATCAGTGCAATCTGATATATGAGTACCTGCACAATTTCTTTTTACAAAAAAGGCACTGTCCAAACCAGAAGCGCCGCAGCACCAGGAAGACATTAGATTTCCACCAATATCAGTGTTCCTAGCTTGCAGCCTCTTCAAAGTTCCATTCATTTACAGAGAAGGGGAAGAGGAGCAACTCAGGAAGGAGAGGCCTTCAGGTGTCTCATTCTATCATTTTCTTCCACCAGCAGGTAGAGTTTTTTATTTGTTTCCTTTGGGATTTTCTCACTGATCCGCCTTCCCATCAATGTGGGTTTTTTAAAATTTTAATCATTTTTAATTGGGTACGTGTGTTTTGAAGGTTGGGTTTTTTAAAAAAAAACCCAAAAAATTTTATTTTTATAATAATGATAGTTAACAAATACAACCAACAATAAACCATAACTACAAACTTTTACAAACTATACATTCTTGTTATTTTGATGTTCCATACAGTCGTGGTATTAAATCCTTTCCGATGGCTTTTTCCAAAACAGTTCATGTCGCCATCATACTTTACAACGCCCATTCTTTGCATATAAATGCATAATATTGTGATTTTTGTACAGATGATATTTTTTCCAATATACTCTCTAGTTGTCCCAAAATTGGCTGCCACCTACCATAGAAAGCCAGTGATCTTGTATAGTTGTCTGAAAGCCGTTCTGAAATTTTATCCATAAGTAGATGTTCCCATAACTTAGAATACCATAGGTTTATTGAAATTTGTGTTTTGCTTTTCCAACATTGCGCTATAGTTGCTTTTGCTGCAGCTAAAAGGATTATAATTAACTCTTTAGAATAGTTTGGAATGGGAACCTCCGACCAATTGTTTAATAACAAGATCTCTGGCTTTTGAGGGATTCTATATGTGGTTAATCGTTCAATATGAATTAAGACTTTTTTCCAGAATTCGTTAACTTTACAACATTTTTGATTGCTCCCAACCTTGGTGACCCTAAGATACAATGAGGACTGTTGAAAAATGTTGAGCAGTAATCTTAGAATGGGGCAGAAGACCCAAGGTCTCATTTTCTCTTGGTCCCTAAGAGACTTTAGATCTGGCACCAGCTGAGTCTACATGGAAACATTTGCAATTCTTGGTGGCACAACAGACTCCGATGCTCACTCAGCTGCCAGTGAGGGTATATAGTATGGGTATACCACCAGGAAGACTTCTGTGGGAGATAACTTTGGCTCACAACCACTTGGGATCTGGAGCTCTTTCACACTCACCTTTTCTTTGTTTGTGTGTCCCTATTGCTTTTGGGTTTTTTTAAAAAAATCCACATGTGTTTGGGTCCTTCTAGTAGTCAATTCAATATTACATCATTATTTGTCTGGCATAATATCCTGTACTTTAAATCTGCACGGAGATACACCGGATATACAAAGATGAAATATTGAATTGACCACTAGAGGGACGAAAACACATGTGGAAAAGAAGACAACAACAAAGCAATAAGGAAACAAAAGTGATGAAATTGAGAATGCAAAAGAGCCCCTGTAGAAGTTTGTTTTGACCCTCCGCATTTGGGAATAGCTCAGGCAGATCTAGTGTGCAGACAAATGATACCTCTTTCATTGCCTCAATAATGGGGGGGTACTCTAGCTGTCTGAAATTTAGGAATATGGGAGTTCTTAGGGAATACTACAGCCCCCTTTAGTCCAGTTTGGATGTTCAGCCATGAAGGATATCAAACCCCCCCCCCCACGCCCCCCCCCCCGCCCTAGCTTCCTCCCCAAATTCTGCCTTCCCCAAGTATCAATCCCCCGTCTTCAGAAATTTCCCATGACAGTGTTATCAGCCCTAGGCAATGTATAAACTTCTAAATGACTAAATAATAAGGCCTGCTTTCTAAAATCTGACAAGAACAGTGGTTCTTGTTATTATAGGTCACAGACAGTGCACAGGATTTACAGTACTCACCTTCCCTTTATTGTGGGAATTCTAGATTACAAAAGAAAGATATTCTGTCAATATTTTTGGAAATCTCCTATACATCTTTATTGTTTCAGATTGGTGTGCAAAGAGTAGCCGCTTGCTCTTTTCAGCCAAATGCATCCAAGTGGCTTCATTTAAAAGCAAGAAGGCAATGACTTTGATTGTTTATAAGGAGGCCCAAACCCAGGGTTTTTCTTGCGGTACTACACAGTGCTATGGCGTAAGGTCACATTTTGATGACCCTCCTTAATCCCGACATGGGAACTGGTAGAAAATCAGTGCAACCTAATATACGAACACCTGAAGTATTCCTTTTTATAAAATAGGAACTGTCCAAACCAGAAGCACCACAGCATCAGGAGGAGGAGGAGGAGGAGGAGGAGGAGGAGAGAAGAAGAAGAAGAAGAAGAAGAAGAAGAAGAAGAAGAAGAAGAAGAAGAAGAAGAAGAAGAAGAAGAAGAAGAAGAAGAGAGGAGGAGATTGGATTTATACCCCATCCTTCACTCGGAGTCTGAGAACAGCTTACGATCTCTTTCCTTTCCTCTCCCCACAACAGACACTCTGTGAGGTAGGTGGGCTGAGAGAGCTTTGACAGAAACTACTCTTGGAAGAACAGCTCTGAGAGAACTTTGACTGAACCAAGATCACCCAGCAGCTGCATTTGAGGAGTGGGGAATCAAAACTGGTTCTCCAGATTACAGTCCACCTCTCTTAACCACTACACCAAACTAGATATCAGTGTTCCCAGCCTGGAGTCCCTCTCCAAAGTTCCATTCATTTACAGAGCAGGGGAAAAGGAGCAACTCAGGGAGGAGAGGCCTTCAGGTGTCCCATTCTATCATTTTCTTCCACCAACAAGTGCAAATTTTCCCTTTTTATTTCGAATTCCCTCACTGATCCTCCTTCCCATCCATATGTTTTGCTTTAATCATTTTTATTGGGTAGGCATGTTTTGAAGGATGTTTTGTGATTGCTCACAACCCTGGTGACCCTAAGACTCAATGAGGACTGTAGGAAAATGTCGAGCAGTAATCTTAGGATGGGGCAGAAGATCCAAGGTCTCTGGAAAAGAGAACAATTTTTCTTTGCCCCTAAGAAACTGCAAATCTGGAACCAGCTGAGTCTACGCAGCCTCGTCTGAGGGCAGGGACCTCAACCTGCAGGATGCACTGTGGATCACTTGGATCAGATCAAGTGGAATTGTATGGGACACCCTGCTATGCTACCTGCAATACAATGTAATCTGCAGCATCACAGGCAACTGGATGTGCTGGTGATACAACTGGTCAAAAAGAGCCTGGGGGCCTGCACGGGTATTGACTCAGCACACCAGGCCAAGGTGGACCTGCAAGCATTGCGGGAGGAGCTTGCAGCCACGGCCATCTTCTGGTCTGACTGGCTGGAATGGCACTCTTGGTGTGGAACTAACTACTCAGAGAGGGTCAATGTGGCAAGAAGGAAAATGACCGACAGGCTGGGCAATATCGTGTGGCCATGGGGGACTGCAGGATTCAGCTCCCAGAAACATCACATTGGTTGGAGGCTCTGTTTCTTTCAGACAGTGTGCAAGTGTCTCATTGGGTGATGGACATCTGGCTCCATGGTGCTAGGGATAGCCTGCAGACTTAGCCACAGCTGTAGAAATGTGAAGGGAGCTGGGTGGGAAGATGCTTGGCTCTTGTGGAGGTATCAGCATGGGGGCTAGAGTTTGTGTGACTGTTTTTCTTGAGTATGGAGATCCCCTTAAGAGAACTTGGGGTGAGGGTTTTCAAGGGCATGCCCAGCCTGGGGGCTGCCAGGGGTTACCCTTACGCTCAAAAGTGTCAGGGGATACAGTCATCTTTGTGGGATCCAGCAACCTGACATCCCATGGTTCCCTCACATGAGAAGGAGGGCCGGGGTGGGGATGGTGATCATCAACTGGCAGGCAGGTCAGTCAATGCTAGTATCCAAAGCACCATGCTGTGCCAAGGCTTCTTACAGCTGTAACCAGTATAGTTCTGGCCAATTTTATTCTAAACTCTGAGTTTTATGAGTGTTTATTAAGATATGAATGGAGAAGGGATCTCTCACCTTCTTTGCCCTCTCCCCTCCCCTTTGTTCTGGGACTGCAAAATCATGTCCACAGGGGCCTGCAACCTTTCACAGTCAAAGAGTCAAACTCTGCCAGAGAGGAGGAGATCAACAAAAAGCGTGCATAATTGAAAGGACAGAACTTAACAGAACTGGTAATGTTGATTGATATTTCTTAAAGCCTTCACAGCCCAAACTCTGGCTATTTTGACTCCTTAGGTAGTCGTACAGGAGATCTCAAAACAAAGGTCCTTTTTTATGGGCTCTTTAATCCACTTTGGCTTCATAAGGCAAACTGATTCCCCCCCCCCAAGGTTTCACACATCTGAAGGATAAAACACTATCCTCACGTTGTTATTGAAGCTTTGGTTTTGGTTTTCCCCTACCTATTTTAATCCAGTTGTTGTGTTTTTGGCCTTGAGTTGCATGAATCCTTAAAAACAGTTCAGAAACCTAAGTAGTTTAAAGAACCCAAATGGAAGCAACAAAACACATACTTGGATTGTGGGTAACTCGTCACCTCTACCATTTCCCTTTCTTTGAAGGATCTCAGAGGGGCCCTTTATAGAACTTCATTTCTCCCCACTTCAATTTTACTCAGTTCTTCAGACTCCCCCCCTGAAATAGTGGATGTGGTATGGGAACATGCCTCACACTTTCCACAGTGAACAAAGAAGAAGAGAAAAAGAGCTTCCTTGACATCTGCCCATCTTCCTTTAGCAATCCTTTTATTCCTTGGTCATCCAAAGGCCCAACTGCTTCTTGTTGGCTACTCTTTTTTTATTTATATGTCCTGGCTGTTTTTTTTTTAAACAACTTGTTCATTGTCAATAACTTTGGGGCTTTTAGACTTCTTTAAAGACACCATGTGAGCAGCCTAAAGCACTTCTTTAGAGATGCAGCAAGAGATGCAACTCTTTAAACAATGTATGATGGTCCTAATCAGGAAGTCCATTGTGTCTCATACAGATAATATAGAAGAAGAAAAGAAGAGAAGAGAACAGAAGAGAAGAGATTGGATTTATACCCCACCCTTCACTCGGAGTCTCAGAGCGGCTTACAAACTCCTTTCCCTTCCCCTCCCCACAATAGACACCCTGTGAGGTAGGTGGGGCTGAGAGAGCCCTGAGAGAAACTGTTCTTTTTCAAGAACACCTCTGACAGAACTATGGCTTTCCCAAGGTCACCCAGCAGCTGCATGTGGAGGAGTGGGGAATCAAACCCGGTTCTCCCAGATTAGAGTCCACACGCTTAACCACTACACCAAACTGGCAAACAAAATTTGCTATACTCACATCTGGACTTAGAACAGTGATGGCGTTGACCTACATTGCAACAGAAAGAAAGGGGTTTTTGTTCATGCTTTGCCATATGATTGAATTCAGGGCAGTTCAAAGAATGATCTCTTGGAGCTCAAACTCTGCTCTCTGGAACCTCAACCCCCTCCTCCCTTCTGACCAATCTTCTATTACTTACACCTATTGTTATTCTGAGAGCCAGGCTTATGCTAAAAGAGCCATGACTTTGCTCTCAGGCTTACAGTGTAAAAAACCCCTATCATACAGGACCCATGTCAAGATGGAAAAGAAATCAGGAGGGACAAGAAATATTATGACACATATTAGCAATGAAAAAACCAAGTTCATGAAGGGCAAGAGGGAAACTTCTTGCCTATTTGGGACACCTATTGGGAAAAACCTTGAGGATTTCTTTGGAAAGGCAGTATGTACATTTGTTAAGTATTTAGTTACAAAGTCAAAAAGTCTACATCTGCCCGGAAATACTGCCCCCCCCTTATAGAGGACATTACAGATCATATCAAAAATATAAAGGATTTGTAATACTCACATCTTTTATCTAAATGAAAAGAGAGAGAGAGAGAGAGAATGAAAGTCAGATATCGTTCCATGACAAGGATGAAGGAATAGATGGAATGCTCATTAAATTTTCAGATAACTAAATTGGTAAAGGTAGCAAATACAATAAAAGGCAGAATCAAGATTCAGGATGATCTTTACAATCTGGAAAAGTGGGCTAACACACAAAAAAAGTGAATTCCGATAGAGATAAATGTACAGGTTTTTTGTTCATGCTTTGTCATGTGATTGAATTCAGGGCAGTTCATAGAATGATCTCTTAGAGCTCAAATTCTGCTGTCTGGAACCCCAATCCCCTCCTCCCTTCCAACCAATCTTCTATTACTTACATCTATTGTTATTCTGAGACCCAGGCTTAGGCTAAAAGAGCCAGGACCTTGCTTTCAGGTTTACAGTGTAAAAAATATCATAAAGGATCAAGATGGGGGGAAAAATCAAAAGGTACAAGCAATAACATGACACATATTAGTGATGGAAAAACAAGTTCATGAGGGGGGGGGAGAAGATTACTGTGGATTTTATCAGAACCTGTGTATAGTGAATTCAAGTCTATCACAAAGGACTCCTGCATTTCGTTAGAGAACATTTGGTACTGGATTCATTAACAAAATTGATTCTACAGAATTCTGGCTCAGTTGTGCTTGAAGATATCGTTCTCCCAAAATTGGTTTGTCATGCCAGGTTTTCAGAAATGGGAACCAACACAGCAGATATTAGCCTGGTCTCTCACTGGAGTTCTGGAAGGCCAAAGAGAAATTAGAAAGCTACTGATCAGCTTTCCACCAGCTTAAACTAGCCATTTACTGGCACTGAAAGCAGGCAGATGGTTACAATTATTGTACCCTCTAGGACTGCATAAGGGAAGGGGATGAAGAAAGGAACAAGTAGAACAACTTTCACCTCCAAGTGTAGGGCATCCTTTAACCAGAGAACCAATCTCAAATTTGGCTTTGTTTTACACCCATCCATCTACTTTCACTTAACTTACATCACTATGCGATGTACAAAAACCCTAAGTAGCAACATTTTTTCACAGACAAAAACTCGTTTCCCTCTCTTTAGCTTGAATCCCAGGTGAAATGGCTTTTCAGCCCACCCCACCCATTTGGTCCAATGCTGGACCCATAAATGAAGAAGACAATTGTTTTGGTGGAAACTGTAATTCAAGAAGGAAAGGGACTCCAAAAGGGTTTAACTTCTATTCTGAAAGAAAATAGCACCCATGGGCAAAATCTGTGAGGACATCTGATACAGAAAATGTACACGGTTTTCAATGCCCTACCAAGTGTCAAGTTAGCCAACAAACACAAAGAGATTTTTGTTCCCACTTGGTCATTTGATTGAATTCAAGGCAGTTCAAAGAAAGGTCTCTTGGAGAGTCTCACCCAGGGGTGACCCAACCCAGAATAATCAAAGTAGCAGGAAGAAGAGATTTCCACCAATCACAATACTCGGAATTTGCATCCCCTCTTCACATTCCATTCATTTATATCACATTCCATTCATTGACAGAGTAGGTAAAAGGTAGGAACACCCTTTGAAGAGGCCTCATTCTTTGAGGAGCAAATTCAGAAGTAGGGTTTTGGCATTTCTAAGCCCAGTTAACATGCAGGGTAGGATAGACCAAACGTGAGGGAGCCATAGTTAATTTGGGAGTCAGGGTGTAATAGCGTAAAATCCTGGTAGCCAATTTGTTTCCCTGGTTGCAGCTCCCACTTTATAAACTTCATCCTGCTGATCTTCCATTTAATCATCTTAAGTCTTCCCTGGGGCAGAGTAACATAGGCCCCGTTCACACGTGGCTATTTGGTCCGGGAGCGGGACAGTTCGGGGCCGGATCAAACCGGCGCGATCACACCACCACATCTGGGAAGCGTCTCGCTTCCGTGGCCGAACTGTCCCTTTCCCGGGATAAGCCGGCGCAAACTAAACCACCTATCTAGGTGGTTTAAAGGGAAGCGGCGCGGCAACGGGGCGTTTGATCGCCGCCGCTTCCCTGCGCCGGCTCAACCCCGGCCCGGATCCGAACTGCGCATGCCCGGACATGCGCAGTTCGGCCGGCCCCCGAGTAGGGCGTGTTTTCTCCCCGGCGTTTGATCGCGCCGGGGAGAAAAGGCGGCGCGGCCGGGGGATCCGTGAGATCCCGCCGCGCCGTGTCAACATTGGCGCGGCTTTTAAAAGCCGCGCCTTTTCCCCTGCGTGTGGCAGGGGCCAAAGATACTCAGAAAGCTGTTGCCTGTTTGGGACACCTTTTGAGAGTGCCCTTGAGGACTTCTTTGGAAAGGTGGTTTGTACATGTGCTACAGTATAGAGATAAGTCAAAAATGGATAGTCTACATCTGCCCAGAAAAGACTAGTTTTCCCCCTTATAGAAAATATACAAAAATATACAGAATTAGCAATACTCACTGCTTTTTACTTGTGAATATTGTGGCAACACAATCAAAGAAGGTTATTTGTGGACCATAGGTGGATTTTATAATCACTGGGCTAGTGATTGCACTAAAAAGGTTTCATGTGCATATTTATCCTGTGCCTGGTTATTTTACTTCTGAACAATTTACTTTATGGTCCTTGTTGAATTTATAGTTTGTATATATTCCTGATTGTGTTTTTATGAATGTAACTATTTACCATCTAGCCACATTTGTATGACCTCTGAGGAAGGCCGATTCGGCCGAAACGCGTCAGGTCAACTCTTTTAGCCCTGGTTATGGTTATGTTTTATATATATATTGGTTATAATTGGGCCCCTATATATGTTTTAATTTGATATTATCAATAAATACATGTACCTCTTTTTATGAAAAGGTTTTAATATTAGCCCTCCTTTCCACTAACCTTTGTTTGGTTTTGGAGTGGTTTGTACATGTGCTACAGTATAGAGATAAGTCAAAAATGGATAGTCTACATCTGCCCAGAAAAGACTAGTTTTCCCCCTTATAGAAAATATACAAAAATATACAGAATTAGCAATACTCACTGCAACAAGTACCTTAAAGAAAAAAGGGGGGGGGGAGAAAGATATAATTTCATTACATGGATGAAGGAATAGAGGGGACACTCATAAAATTTTCAAATGATACTAAATCAGGAAGGGTTAGCAAACACAGTAGAAGAATCAAGATTCAGGATCATTTTTACAGGCTAAAACTAATAACATGAATTTCAACAGACATAAATGTACAATTTTTTGTTCATGCTCTGTCATATGATTGAACTCAGGACAGTTCAAAGAATGATCTCTTAGAGTTCAAACTCTGCTGTCTGGAGCACCAACCGCATCCTCCCTTCAGGCAAATAATCTTTTATTTACCCCTATTGTTATTCTGAGAGCCAGTCTTGGGCCAAAGGAGCCATGACCCTGCTTTCAGACTTACTGTGAAAAAATACATAATTAAGGACCCATATCAAGATGGAAAAGAAATCAGGTGGGACAAGGAATAACATGACAAATATTAGTGATGGAAAAACAAGTTCATGAAGGGGGGGGGAGATTAGTGTATATTTTGTTGGAGCCTGCATATAATGAATTCAAACCTATTGCAAAGGAATCCTGCATTTCTTTAGACAATCCTCAGTACTGGATTCATTAACAAATTTGATTCTATAGAATTCTGGCTCGGTTGTTCTTGAAGCTCTCATTCGCAAGAAAAGTCTTGCTTTCTGATCTAAACATTGGTTTGTCATGGCATGTTTTCAGAAATGGGAACCAGCACAGCAGATATTAGCCTGGTTTCTCACTGGAACTCTGGAAGGCCAAAGAGAAATGGGGATGTAGAAAGCTACTGATCAGCTTTCCACCAGCTTAAACTAGCCATTTACTGGCACTGAAAGCAGGCAGATATTTACAATTATTGTTCCCTCTAGGACTGCCTAAGGGAAAGGGATGATGAAATGAAGAAGTAGGGCAACATTCACCTCCATGTGTGGGACATCCTTTAACCAGGGAACCAGTACTGAATTTTGCTTTGCACCACTTCCCTCCATCTTCTTTCACTTACCTTACACCACTTTGTGATGTACTAACACCCCCCAAGTGGCAACACTTTTTAAATACCAAAACTTGTGCCCCCCCACCAGCTTGAGTCTCAGGTCAAATGGCCTTTCAGCCTACCCACCCCTCCTTTCCTCTGCTGGATCCATACATGAAATATTTTTGGTTTGTCGTAGTGTGTTTTGGTGGAAACCATAGTTTAAAGATGAAAGGGATACCAAATAGGTTTAGCTTCTATTCTGAAAGGAAAATAGCACCCATGGGCAAAATCTGCAACAACATCGGATGCAGAAAATATACACAATATTCAATAAACTATCAAGTGCCACGTTAACATTGCAACACCAAGAGATTTTGTTCCCACTTTTATCATTTGATTGAATTCAGAGCAGTACAAAGAAAAGTCTCTTGGAGAGCCTCGCCCAGGGGTGACCCAACCCAGAATGATCAAAGCCAGCGGAAGAAGAGATTTCCACCAATCACAATATTCAGAGTTTACATTCTCTCTTCACATTCCATTCATTTAGGCTGTGGTCACACACAAGAAATAATCCACTTTCCAACCAGATTTTGCCAGTTCACACAGTAAAATCCAGCTGGAAAGTATGCTGAAAGTGGATTGAAAGTGGATTGTTTTGACCACAGCCTCACAGAGGAAATAAAGAGTAGGAACATCCTTTGAAGAGTCATCATCCTCTGAGGAGCAAATTCAGTAGTAGGATTTGGCAACCCTAAGCCCAGATAACATGCAGGGTAGGATAAACCAAACGAGAGGGAGTCAGGCTGTAATTGAGAAAAATCCAGGTAGCCAATTGGTTCCTTGGGTGCCACTTCCACTTTATAAATTTTATCCTGCTGATCTTCCATTTAACCATCTTGTGTCTTCACTGGGGTAAGGGAACAAAGATAGTCAGAAACTTGTTGCCTGTGTGGGATACCTGTTGGGAGCACCCTCGAGGACTTCTTTGGAAAGGTGGTTTGTACATGTGCTAAAGTTTTTAGTTATGATGTCAAAAATGGATAGTCTACATCTGCCCAGAAAAGACTGGTCCCACCTTATAGAAGACATTGCAGATCATTACAAAAATATACAGAATTTGCAATATTCACAGGAGTTCCCTAAATGAAAAAGAGAGAGAAAGAATGGCCCCGTTCATACGAGCCCATTTGGGACGGGAGTGGGACGGAACAGGGGCGGAGCAAACGGACGCGATCCCACCTCAACATCTGGGGAGCGTGCCGTCTCCGTCCCTGATCCGGCCCAAATGGCGCTACCCCGCTGCAAAAACGAACCACCTATCTAGGTGGTTGCAGCCGTCTGGAGCGCCCCAAGCCGGCCATGGGATCTGCGGCGCGTCCTTGCGCCGCCGCATCCCAGCCCCCTGCCGTACTGCGCATGCTCGGGCATGCGCAGTTCGGCAGCCTCCCCCTCCCATCGGGCTCGTCCTCCCCGGCGTCTGCTCTTGCCGGGGAGAAGAGGCGCTGCGGCCAGGGGATCCGTGGGATCCCGCCGCAGCGTCTCAACGTTGGAGCGGCTCTATTAGCCGCACTTTTGCTTCGTGGTTTCCCTGCCGTATGGCAGGGGCCAATGCTAACAAACAACAGTGTCAAATTTCGCTGGCTGCCTTTGGGACATATCATAGTCCATTATAATGGAAAAACTTTCACAGCTTTCGATTATTCATCTGGGGAAAAGCTTCTGGCTGCATGTGTAAAATCGTAAGAAGCAGAAAATAGACTGGTAATTAATCTGTTTGGAGATGGCTACTTAAAAACTCATAGAGACACGAGGCTTTCAGGAACTAGTTTAAGGAGCAATTCAAAGAAAAAAAGTGCTATACTGTATTTAGTAACACGGAATATGCAATGCTAACTATGATTTATAGCTCAGTTCATAACAAAATAGTGCCTTTGTTATAATGGTATATGATTGAGTGGGTTTAAAAAGGGCTAAAAGGTAAACAGTGTATTTTAATTTCAACAATGGGTGTAATGAGGAGGGAGGGGGAGTGCCCCCCAAGTCCTCTCACAGGAGGAGGGAAGGCTTTATTCCCGCTGAGTTTCTGAGCCCCAGGAATGAGAGGCATCTCCATTTGGTTTTCTTTTTTAATTTTTTTAAAGTGAAACAGGTTCTTTTGAAGAATAAAGTTAACTGGAATTATGTTATAGTAAATAGTAAATTGAAGAATGTTCAATGTAATTATTACGTAAATATGCATAAAATATTAGACAGTTGCCATTAGGGTAAAAAATTGAAGAAACTTTTAGCGGGTGGTATAAGATAATAGGACTTAGAATAGGAAGTAATTCTTAGTTAGTAATTGGGTATAATAGAAGTTAAGGGATTAGTTTGAGAATACTTTCTATTATAATTGTAGGATTGTTGGAAAATAAGGTTAATGTTTTGTATTATTGTGTATTACAGAAATTAATAAATTGTGAATTTAAAAAAAGAATGCAAGTCAGATATTGTTTCATTAATTGGGTGAAGGAATAGAGGGGATGCTCATTAAATTTTCAGATGATACTAAAATACGAAGGGTAGCAAATACAGTAGAAGACAGAATCATGATTCAGGATGATCTTTGCAGGCTGGGAACTTGGTCTAAAACTAACATGATTAATTTGAACAGAAATAAATGTACAGTTCGGCAATTAAGTAAGAAAAATCAAATGCATAATTATAGGATCAGGACAGTTCTTTTTGTAGTAGCCAATGAGAAAAGGATCTAGATGCCTCAGTAGATCATACACTAAATATAACCCAAAAGTGTGCTGCAGTAACTAAAAAGGCAAATGCAATTTTGGGCAGAATGAACAGAAGTATTGCTTTAATCTGTTCTGGTTAGACCTCACTTGGGCTGTGATCACACACACTAAATAATCGACTTTCGAGTGTTCAGATCAGTTTTTTCCAGGGGAGCTGATCTTTACCATCTGGAGAGCAGTTTTAATTCTGAGTGATCTCCAGCCCTCAACTGGAGATTATCAGCAATGGTTCCCCAGGAGGAAAAGTACAGTCTTTCGCCACAGTGGAGACCAATGGACTGGGGCCCCTTGGCTTAGGCCATATCAAGCATTTAGTGGGAATAGGGTGGGTTTCTCAATCAGGTAGGGGTAATAGTTAAGCACTCAAATAGTTAGGACAAATGGATTACCATGGGACACTTGATTCCTGAAGAAGCCTACTAGGGATTTAAGGCACCGGGGGGGGGGGATAATATATGTAAAATTTAACATTTTAATTTTGCTAGGAAGAAGTGGCCACTCAGAAAAGGGAAGGGTTGGAGGAGCTAACCTTTGACCTAGCTGTGACATTGCAGGACCTGAGCTCCCTCCCAGACCTGCGCCCTCCCCAGTCATGTGCCTCATGTCTTCAGAAATTTCTTATTCCAGCGTTATTAACCCAAGGCAACATAAAAAAAGTTTTAAACCTTCTCAATGAATAAATAAAGTTTTAAAATGACTAAACAATAAAGTCTGATGTTCAAAATCAAACAAGAACATTCAGGTTCCTATTATTATATATCATAGACCATAGACAGGATTTGCAGTACTCACCGGCTTTCCACCACCAGTACTCTGTATTAAAAAAGAAAGATACTGTGTCATGCTTTTGGAAATCTCCCATACATCTTTTATTCCTTCATATTGATGTGCAAGGAATAAGCACCTGTTCTTTTCAGCAGAATTCATCCAAGTGGTTTCATTTAAAACCATTCCCGCAATCATCAGTCCTTTCTGTTAGCCAAAGATTCGCAGCACATTGATTTTCTTAACAACATTCGCTCAAGATACTCCATTCCCAATTATGTTTTGGGAACCTCAATTGATAAATCCCAACCTAGAAACTGGATTTATTATTTTGACGCCCGGCTAGACCGCAGTTTGATATTAAAATCAAAAGCAGCACCATGGTACAAACTAATCAAATCAGACCATACTAGTAAAGGTAAAGGGTCCCTTGCTCGAAAGCCAGTCGAGTCCGACTCTAGGGTTGCGGTGCTCATCTCCGTTTCAAAGCCGAAGAGCCAGCGCTGTCCGAAGACGTTTCCGTGGTCATGTGGCCGGCACGGAACGCTGTTACCTTCCCACCGAAGTGGTACCTATTTATCTACTTGCAATTTCTTGCTTTTGAACTGCTAGGTTGGCAGGAGCTGGAACTAGAGACAGGAGCTCACCCTGTCTTGCGGCACCCGGGTCTTGAACCGCTGAACTACTGACCTTCCACAGCCTGCAGTTCAGCGTCTTATATTTAGTTAATATCTCCAAATACATACTTAGAGTGTCCTTTACTTCCCTACAGTTTCAATCAGTGCCAACAGCAATTTTGGAGGACTGCTTTAATCAAACGCCATTGGCCCATTGTCTATGTATTTGTGGCCCCCATGTACTTGAGGACCTACCCCACTATAACCTCTTTTGCCCACTGTACTCCAGTCCAAGGGCTAAACTTTTTAGCAGGTATTTTATCTGGTCTTAGTGTATACCCAGCTGAGGATCAAATCTCATTTTTGTTGTCTGACATTGATGCATACGTTTCTTACAAAGTTTCATTATTTGCCTTTGTTGCAAAGAATATACGTTCCAAAGTGGCAACAGAAAGGGGCATTATCTAGGTTATTGTATTCAATTAGTCACATTTTGTTTTTGACTTTTGGTACGTCTGTATATGTTGATATTAACCTATAGCTTGTTCATAATCTGCATTTTTACTGCTGAGGGTTTTGCAACCTTGTAACAGCCAATGGTGTTTAGTCATGCCGGCCACATGACCACGGAAATGTCTTCGGACAGCGCTGGCTCTTCGGCTTTGAAACAGAGATGAGCACCGCAACCCTAGAGTCGGATTCGACTGGCTTTCGAGCAAGGGAACCTTTACCTTTTTTAAACAGCCAATAGCTAATTGCAATAAACTGGACTGAACATTTAAAACCAAAAGTCAGTGTCTTGGATCTTTCTAAGGAGATCCAAACCCAGGGTTTTTCTTGTGGTAATATTCTCTGGTATGGAGCAACAGCACATTTTGATGGCCCTCCCCCATATGCTGACAGGGACACTGGTAGAAAATCAATGCAATCTAATAGATGAGTATCGGCACTATTTTGTTTTACAAAATAAGCACTCTCCAAACCAGAAGAACTACAGCACCAGGAATAGATTAGATTTCTACCAAGATCACGGTTCCCAGCTTGCAGTCCCTCTCCAACCTTTCATTTATTTACAGAACAGAGGGAAAGGAGCAACTCTTGAAGGAGTCCCATTCTATCATTTTCTTCCACCATTCCCTCACTGATCCTCTTTCCCGTTCCTATGACTTGTTTTAACCATTTTTAATTGGGTGTGCACAGGGGTCGTTTCGTAGAAAAAGAGCTAGGGGAACTCATTAGCATAACTCATTAACATATGCCACACACCCTGACATCACGGAAGTGTGTCATAAGGCCACACCCCCTGACATCACCGGAAGTGTGTCATAAGGCCACACACCCCACCCCGAACAGTCCCGGCCGCCACCGCCGGCCTTGCAGCTCCACTGCTGAGCCCTATGAGGGGCCCGGCGGTGGACCTGAAAGGCCAGCGGGAGTGGAAGGAAGCCCCGCGAAGGCCCTCCCTGGCCCCAGGCAGGCAGGGGTGGGGAGAGGCAGGGAGGAAGCAACTTACCCTCCCTCTTCTCCTGCCTACTCCTGGCTGAATGAGGGCCGGAAGCAGGGCGGCCGGTGTTTTTCAATTGCTCATACCCTTGATGACCCTAAGATACAATGAAGACTGTAGAAAAATGTAGAACAGTAATCTTAGGATGGGGCAGAAGATCCAAGGTCTCAGGGAAGCACAACCATTTCTCTTGGTGCCGAAGAGACTGCAAATCTGGAACCAGCTGAGTCAATGTGGAAAAATTTGCAGTTCTTGGTGTCACAACAGGTTCTGATGCTCAGTCATCTCACTTCTGCCAGTGAGGCTATACAGATGACCGACAGATGATTTTAACCACCAGAAAGCCTCGTGTGGGACATAACCCTGGCCCACAACCATGTGAGACCTGGAAAAGTTTGTCTTGGCTTTATACATGTGGGAGGAGTCCACAACATGTGCTTAAAGTTGCTACATGCCACAGAGGAAATCTGCACTTTGCAGGCCTTAAGTGCTTTCCTCCCCTACTTGAAACAGATCAATGTTATTTGTATCATCTGGGCCTGCAGGAAGGAACCCTTCAAATATATTTACAGGGAAATTATACAAAGTACTGTGGTGTTGGATGGTGCCATCAATTCATTCACAGCTGACTTATGACAACCTGAAAGGGAATTTTATAGGATTGTTTTACCCTAATGGCAACTGTCTAATATTTTATGCCAATAAAAGGTATTTGTTGTTGTTGTTATGACAACCCGAAAGGGTTTTCAAGGCAAGAGACAAACAGAGACTGTTTGCGATTGCCTGACTCTGCACATGGACCCTAGACTTCCTTGGTGGTCTCACATCCAAGTACTAACTATGTCCAACTCTTCTTAGCTTCTGAGATCTGATGAGTTCAGGCTAGCCTGGGCCATCCTGGTCAGGGAATACCACCTTAATCCAGTCTAAAACTGTTGAAGTCTGTGAACTTAGAACGGAGTAGATTTGCATAGTATTTTAGTCTTGGAGTGCAATCCTAAATAGATTTATCTCCTTACAGATTTACATTGACTTCAAAGGACATGGAAGGATCTAATTCTGCTTAGAATACCACTGAAAACTGCTGAGCCTTAATTATGGGCAGAGGGCCCGAACTAGTCATCATTGTTATTAATTTTTAAAAATTAGTTGTGACTGGGGCTCCCTGTAGTGTCACACAGCAGCTGCATAGAATGCCATGTTAAAGATCAGAAGGAGCCCTTGGAACCCTGCTCTGGAGGGAAGGAGGAACAGGATTTGGGGCAAGGAACCTCAGACCCAACGTGCCAAAAAAGTAATCTCTTTTTGGGACCTCATATGATATATAAACTCAGACTTGTTACTCGTAACACCCCCATTGTGAATCTTTCCATAAATAGTATTTTCAAACTCAGGCTCATTTTCTTAGTCCTGACTTTTTCCTGGATGCTACCCCCTTCTACTAACCACCTAACCACCTACAGAGATGAGGCGGTAAGGTAAAGAAACCAGCATTTGTCAAAACAAACTGGGGTTTGTCACTGTCTGCAAGCTGGTATCACAATATAGCAATGATCTTGTTTCCATAATATGCCTGAGGTGACCTATTACATTAAAAAAATCATTTCAAATGGCATCCTTAAAAGCAAAGGAGACAGCCTTACCGCTTCACTTGCTGTTGAGCAAAGGACAACGAGGAAAAGAACGGCAACCAGAATACTCAGTTTCATCTTGGCTTCTCTCTGAGGTCTTTCAAGTCTGAACTTAGCTGTTTGATGACTGAGGTACCTTTAGACACTCTATTTATACCATTCATCTTATCCTGAAATCTCAAGCCTGGTTGGCCTGCTTACCTCCATTGTCAAGGAGATCAGTCATTGTTGCCAGTGAGATTACGTGATCATCATTACGTATAATGGGATAATTGAATGGCATGGACCAAATGGTGCCAAAGAGTAAACTGTTTTGTTTCCCCTAAATTGGGAGTTATAGTGCCTTTTCCAGGCATGTGTAATGAGGCATTCGTGGGCCATCACACCTGGGAGTCGGGATAAACAAGTCCCGTCATGCGACAAATGATCCCATAGAAGCCAAAATCAATTTTTGAGAGAAATTTTCTCCAGCGTGGCCTTCAGTTACCCATAGGCATCAACTGGATTAAAAAAAAAAAATCTGTGCACTAGGCTGGTGTTTTCAAGACCCCCAAAGACATCAGGTATGATGTGCCCCCAGAGGGCATCAGAAACCCAACGTTAATGGGGTGTGTGGGGAAGCAAAGGAAAGGCCTAAGAAAACAAGTCCGCTTCACACAATAATTGAAGGAGATCCTATAAAAGCCAAGGTGAATTTTTGAGGGAACCATTCTCCAGTCTTTCCATACCTGTGGGTGCCAACTTCAAAGTAGGGCTGGGAAGCCTTTGAAAGCGGGCCATAGTGGGCTACTCCATATTAGAGATGCATCTGGAGGGTACATAAAGCCAAACCATGAGCCAAACTACATGTTATATTAAGGAGCTATAATGCAGATTTCCAAAAGTTTATTACAACCTTTAAAAGATCTGTCACATCAGAAAAAAACCCTAAAATTGGTGGGGTGGGGGGACAGCAAAGCCCTGAGAAGCACATGAGATTTTATTCTGCAACCCCCCCCCCCTATTTACCCAGATGGATGGATCAGCTATGAAAGAGCCTTGTAAATACGAGACTGTGCCTTTAAGAGTGGGAACAGGGGCTCACTGGGAACACAGGACTTTTATTATCACTTCTGCTGCCCGGTTCCCAATGGTGATGGGTAGCCGGTGGCTCCATGATCATGACCCCTACATTTTGTGGGATGAGGGGGTGGTTAAGTTCATTTCCCCCAAATGCCAGGCTCACGTTTGGGAAGAGCCGTGGGGGGCCCCCATCTCCCAATGAGTGGCTACGAGCCTGCTTGGAGGCTGAGGAGTTAAACTCTATCCCAGTGGATCTTGCTCGAGTGTTTTTGCTTGAGTGTTCAAAGAAGAGGAGGTGGACTAATTGCCCCCTCACAGACACTCAGACTGTGCCATCGAGTAACTCCCAGACAAGAAATTGCCCAAAGGTAAATTGTATGCCATGAGCCCCCAAGAGAAAGAGGAATTATGCAAATTCATTGACAAGAACTTGGCACGAGGCTTCATTCGCCCCGCATCCTCCCCTTTTGCCGCTCCAGTTTTATTCCAGAAAAAAAAGGATGGGGGTTTGAGATTGTGTATGGATTACAGGGGTCTGAAAGCTGTTTCCACCACTAATGCATACCCTCTGCCTCTCATGAAAGATCTCCTAGCCAAAGTGGCTAAGGGGAAGATTTTTTCTAAGCTAAATCTCAGAGATGCTTACTTTTGTGTCCGCATAAAAGCCGGGACGAGCATAAGACTGCATTAAACACTCCATTGGGGCAGTTTGAGTACAGGGTGATGCCATTTGGACTTCAAGGGGCCCCAGGGGTCTTCATGAACCTCATAAATGAAGTGTTGCACAAGCACTTGTTCAAAGGCATGATTGCTTACCTTGATGATATCCTGATTTATTCCCCTGATAAACTATCACACATTAAGCTGGTGCACGAGGTCCTACAAACGTTGCACAAGCACAAACTGTTTTCCAAACTGTCTAAATGTGAGTTTCACTGTTCAAAAATTGACTTTCTGGGATACCACATTTCACAGAGGGGCTTGGAGATGGACCCTGCTAAGGTTCGGGATGTGGTGGGGTGGGAGCCCCCTCGAACCCGGAGGCAACGTCAAGCATTCTTAGGATTCGCAAATTTTTATCGTTCATTTCTTGCCAACTTTACCCAGGTGAGCTTACCACTCACGGATCTACTTAGGACCAAGGGGAAGGGGCAGGAGTGTGCGCGCCCTGGGGCCAAGTTGAACTGGACTAATGAATATCAGGAGGCATTCGACTGCCTCAAAGCACTGTTTACATCTGAACTTGTATTAGGCCACCCAAATGAACTGAAAAAATTTATTGTGCAGGTCAATGCTTCTGATGTTGCCGGGGGGAGGCGATTCTCCAGGAAGGGGGGGATGGGAAGCTTCATCCCCCGGTTTATGTCTCTCGCATGTTTAATGACACTGAATGAAACTGGTCAGTTTGGGACAAGGAGGCAGGGGCTATTAAGTTGGCCCTCTCTACTTGGCACCAATAGTTGGAAGGGGCAAGGGTGCCTCTAGAGGTCTGGACTGATCATAAAAACCTAGAGGTCACGCGAACGCCCCGAAATCTAAACGCTAAGCAACTTTGGTGAGCTGCTTTCTTTTCCAAGTTTAACTTCATCCTTCACCATTTCCCAGGGAAATCAAACTCTCTGGTGGATGAGTTGTCCCGCCTTCCACAGCATGACAGTCAACAGGAGGGTGTCCTTGATTCAGTGTTCACGCCTGGGGGGGTGGTGATGACACACAGCCAAGTTTGACCCAACCCCTCTCTTCCCCTATTGCTGAATGGGAAGTGAAATTTGCCTCCCCCCTTTCCGATGCTGACCGGCTCGAATTGTCCAAGGAGGGTGAGGTGGAGGAGTGGGCAAATGGATGTTGGTACAGAGGATCTAAACTATTTGTGCCTTTGGCGTTGCAGGGTGAAATTATGTCTACAGTACATGGCACTAAGCTGGCGGAACACTTGGGGTTAGTAAAATCCTCGCATTTGCTGCAGAGACAGTTTTGGTGGCCTGGAATGCAGAAGGATCTTTGTTAAATCATGCCAAACCTGCATTATGTGCAAGCCCCACCCTGAGAATCCCCCTGGTCTCTTGCAACCTCTTCCTACCCCCGGCAGACCATGGGAAGTGATCTCCATGGATTTCATCATGGATTTACCCCCCAGCAAGGGGAAAACTGTGATTTGGGTGGTGATGGACTTGTTTTCAAAACGGGCATATTTTGTCTCGTTTAAGTCGCTTCCGACAGCACAGCTCCTTGCTAAAGCATTCCTACAACACACTTTGCCACGGAAGATAATCTCCGACCGCAGCTCGCCATTTGTTTCCAAGTTTTGGGGGGAGCTGATAAAACTTTTGGGGGTTGAATGGGGGCCCAGTAGCGCTTACCATCCCGAGACGGATGGGCAAATGGGATGGGTAAAACAAACACTGGAACAGTATCTCAGGTGTTTTACCAACTTCCAGCAGGACAATTGGGAGGGGCTCCTCCCCCTAGCTGAATTTTGTTACAATAATGCCTGTCACTCATACACTGGTGTTTCCCCGTTTATGGCGGTTTATGGCTATGAGGCTCCACCTCTCCTGTTCCTCTCGGACATTCCCCTGCCTGAGGGGGAAGTAGGAAAATGGTGCTAACGCCTTAAAGATGCTTGGCAGGTGTTGTGTAAAACTTTGGATGCAGCTAAGCAGGCCTACAAGGCTCAAGCAAATAAGAAACGATCTGATGCCTGGGACATCCAACCTGGAGATTCTGTCGATGTGTCTACCAAAAACATTAAGGGGTTGTGCCCGAGTCGTAAACTGGGTTGGAAGTTCGTGGGTCCTTTTAAAGTTGCCCGTATGATCCATGAAGTGGCTGTGGAACTTAAATTGCCTAAAAATCTAAGACATTTACATTCCGTTTTCCATTTCAGCCTTCTTCACTGTGATCCTGGGCCAAATGTCTGGTGTCCACTGTATTATTTGGTTGAATGGGTAGATTTTGGACCACAACATAGGGAATGGGTGGCCGAAGAACATATCTCTGCCCCTCGCCTCCTTAAATGCTTCCACCGATGCTTTCTGGAGAACCCAGGAGGGGGTCGTTGGGAGTGGCAGGATGTCAGGTAACCCTGTCATAGAGTTGGAATGTGGAGAGGTGCACCTCCTCCCCATTCCCAGCTCATCTCTGTCTCACTTATGGCCGCTATCTCTGGCCTGACCTTGTTATTCATTCCATCTATAAATTAACTGGCCTGGGAACATTAATGGCTAGGCACTCAGCCGCTTGCTCACTAAGCTTCAGCCCGCACGCACAAAATGCATTCATTGGCTTGGCTTATGGGAGGGTAGTTTGATTATACTATAAGTCAGGGACCCATCATATTGCAGGTCATTACTTACACAAGCTGTATACTCGTTCTTTAGTAATGGACTATCAATAAACACTTATCTTCTCAAGAAGCCTTTGTGTGTGGTGTGATCCTGCTAAGGAGTCTGACACTTGTGTATTAATTTCCTTTCAATAGAACATTCTTTACTTTACCTTTGGACTGGTTACTGAGAGAGCTCTCTCAAAGGGAAAAATCCCCGTATATATAGGTCGTCGATCCTTGTTGGTACACCACCTCTCACTGAGGCCTGACATTTAGCTAAATTCCCCCAGAACCTGAAGGCAGCGATTCAGCTTCTTAAATCTACACTGGTAGAGCTCCAAAGATCTGAGGCTGGAATT
>NW_015168782.1:44506-66935 GCF_001447785.1 Gekko japonicus
ATCTGTGCCTGGCATTGCATTCTTCAATTTATTTTGGATAATTATTTGAAACATGCATTTCATCCATTATCTTTTTCAGTGTACCAATTCATGTTAGTGTAACTCTTTCTAGCCTTGAAAGGGTCGTAAAGTTGTGCATGCCCCCATTCAAAAGCCTGAACTGCTATTTGTTTGTTTGTTTCATTTATACCCCGCCTTTCCTCCCAGGGGGACACAAAGCAGCTTACACCCTTCCCTCCTCCATTTTATCCTCAAAACAACCTTGTGAGATAGGTTAGCCTTAGAGAGCATGACTGGCCCAAGGTCACCCACTGAGCTTTTATGGTACAAGTGGGGGTTCACATCAGGATATTCTAAATACTACTCCAGCACTCTTAACCACTACACTACACTGGATCTCAGTATACTGGCTCTCATTAATTAAATTAAGCATGGTTTTCTTGAGACAGAGGGAGATCTGGTTGTATACAGCTGGGAATTATGAACAGGTTTTTTAAAAAAGTTACGTCTTGGAGTCAACAACTCAGCGTGCCTGGACACTGGGAGGAGGGGGCTACATCACTCTAATTGTGTATAGGTGTTATCTCCTTGAATGGGATGCCTCTCTTTGTCTTAACTGGGAGCTGCCCTCTGACCCCTCCTCTCTGGCTTTGACCTCTCACTCTATTCACATGGCCTTCCATGGAAGCACATGTCTCCGCAGGTCTCTCCTGTAGAGACAGTGCCCTCATACTCCCACACACATTATGCCGGACAAACTGGTTGTTTGTGATAGGGAAAGTACTCTTTAGATTAGGCCTCCCTCTCTCCTTTCAACTGCAACCTGAATGTGAACTGGATGTACTTGAATAAATGTAAGTTTATCATTGTTGCAATATACTTCTTGGGAGATTTCTTTACTGCACTCAGTATCACACTTCTGTGACTGGGCAAACTCTGCTATATTAACCAAATATCCCAATATTACACACGATACGGATAAAACACTGTCCTTGCATAGTTGAGGAAGCCTAAATCTAGGCTTTCCAAAATATGGTTTGATTTTCTTTGTTGTTGTTGTTGTTGTTGTGCTTTATCCTCTGGGTATCTGAATTTTTTTAAAAAATTGCCTTCATAAACCATGGCAACTTTACAGAGCCTGTATTAAGGGTATCTACAAAGCAACCTCTCCTAACAGCAGAAGTCTCAGAAATATTGTGAAACAAAAGGTCTATGTCAGAAGATGGCCACTTTTCTGCTGATCGACCTGCTCACTGCTCCACTAGAGGGCAGTGTTTCCAGACCAAGATCCAGTATTCAGGTGAAAACACATCACAAACTTTTGGATAATAAATAAATTACATATTTTACTAGGCTGACGTTAGTATTGCAGAAACATTCTGTGATTCAAGGAGAGGTTTAACAGCCTACTGAAGAAATATGTAAAGTGCTGACTTCAGGTTGCTACTGTTTGGTCATTCCTAACGTAGATGTGGAAAGATCAATCTTTTTTTGCCATTGACTGACTCAATTACTGTTTGTCATTGGCAATTATATTCCTTTGTTCCTTGTGACGCACATTCTTTGCACAGTTGAGTAGTCACTCGCAAAGCAATAAATGCTTATGCATGCTTAACAATACATGTTTCTGAGTCCAGAGCTCCTTCAATAATGAAGACTCAAATTAGCTGTTGCATGCCCTCCTTTACGATCAGCTTAGATGTAACCTACATTGATGGTGGTGGAAAGTGCAGTCAGTGGCAGCCAACTTACGGTGACCTCAGAGGGGTTTTCAAGGCAAGAGACTAACATATGTGGATTGCCATTCACTGCCTCTGTATAGCAACCCTGGACCTCCGTGGTGGTCTTCCATCCAAGTACTATCCACAGCTGACCCTGATTAGCTTCTGGACTCTGAAGCGATTGGGCTAGCCGGAGCCATCCAGGTCAGGGTATAACCCACATTACAGAAAGCTTCCCTCTTAGTAAAATAATTGTGAGGCAATGATCAAACTTACCATTTTGATATGGTCCCATCAGCATTTCTGCAGAATATGCTGCAGTAATTTTAATTAAAAAACATTGCATGGGGTGTCTTGTACAGATTCAAACCATTGAGGAATGCCTCATGGCAAAAGCCCATTTGGTGTGGTTTACATGTATTCTGGAACTGCGGTGGCTCGAGTGGTTAAGACGCTGAACTGCAGGCTGTGGAAGGTCGGTAGTTCAGCAGTTCGAGCCCCGGGTGTGCCGCATGACGGAGTGAGCTCCCGTCTCTAGTTCCAGCTCCTGCCAACCTAGCAGTTCGAAAGCAAGACATTGCAAGTAGATAAATAGGTACCGCTTCGGTGGGAAGGGAACAGCGTTCCGTGCGCCTTGGTGTTTAGTCATGCTGGCCACATGACCATGGAAACGTCTTTGGACAGCGCTGGCTCTTCGGCTTTGAAACGGAGATGAGCACCACAACCCTAGAGTCGGACTCGACTGGCTTTCGAGCAAGGGGACCTTTACCTTTACCTATGCTATTTATAATTACGCCTGTCATAGGAAAGATGATTGTAAGAGTGTGACATCCCCCATGTGTACAAGTGCAATTTAACTATAAGGATTTTTTACACTAGAATGGTTGTATTTTGATGCAGTTTTACACACACACACACACACACACACATTTTCTTTCAATCTTTTTGGTTACCTAGTTCATTCTGGGTTGAAAATTTACCCCCTTCCATTTTTGTTTGTTTTCGCTGCTTGCATTTGGGGTATTTTTAGTGCATCACGACACACAAAGAGTTCAGGGTATAAGCAGAGCAATCCTGTGCTGCTCTGTGCTGCGTTGGCTGGCTACAGCACAACCCTGGCACTGCTAGTTGCCTCCCTGAGGGGAAAGTTACACGGCGGCCAAATGGGGGGAAAGGAGCCTCATTAGTGTTGCCAGGCACTGCCACTGTGGTGTCTGTGGTATTTCTACCACAGCATACTGTTCCAGCATTGTTGCCAGGCGATAGATAGGGCGGGCAGGAACATATGGAGTCAAGAGTCGAGGGCGCAAGCCAAGCGTCCATCACTGGCAAAGGGCCAAGATGGGGAAGGCCAGAGGAGCTGTGCTCCTCCTTTGAAGTACACCACTTCCCGTCAGAAGCACTGGCCACCTGTCAATGGGGAGCAGGTTATCACCCATCTGCCCCAGTGGCACCCCAAGTTGTTGCTCCACAAACTGTGCACAGGGGACCTGCAGGTTACAACAGACAAGAAAGGGGATGTGTGGGTGCCCTCTGCTCACTGGCAGCTGCACTGTCCTGCAGGGTGTCCATGCTGCAGGCCTCATGCACCACCCTCACTGGAGGATGAGCAGGAGGGAGGCAGGGAGTGTGGGGGTGCTGGGGCCCCAGAGAGACACCTACATGTTCCCCAGCAGCCTCTTGATGCACCCCTGTCCCGTACCCACATCCCATGCAATGATGAGAAGCCCTTTCTTGTGCCCGGCCACTGCCATTACAGATGCCGCCAGCCTCTCCATCTATTGCTGGCATCAGGAAAAGGCTTCCTGCCACTCACAATGGTTCTCCAGATGCTCCCACTCAATTGCTGTCCACATGGAGGAAAGGGTGGGTGGGATGGGCTGTGCTGGATGTGGGCCTCATGCCCAGACATGAAGCAAGGGGTCAGAATCCCCCCTCTCTGGGCCACCAGCAGCCACAACCCCTGGTCCAGTGGAACCTGCCACACCATTGCCACCCCTACCCTCTGGCAGGGGAGGGCTGCTGCCATCCAAAGATGTCAAGTCTGCCCTCTTCATCACCTCCCCCTCAGCTACTGAGACTGGGGACCCCATGATGCCCGGGGATTGCAGGACCAAAGAGGCTGCCATTGCCACGTGCCTTCTGGGGGTCAGTACCAAACATCAGGGAATAGGTATGGGGCAGGGACATAGCAGTCAGTCAATAGGAGCTCCCAGGCCACTGCTGGTGTCATTACACCCTGCCTCCTGGAAGCTCTTCACCTCCCTCAGCCACTGGCCCAGGTATCTGGCTGCCTCAGTCCTTCTCCCCCTCATTGCTCAGTTCCATCTCCTCCTGCCTAGAAATGTGGGCCTAGGACCCTTGGCAAGAGGTCCCGAGGGTGTCATAGGAGCACCCTGGCTGTGTGTCAGCGAGCTGCCAATATTGTGTTTTGTATTATTGGATCCGCATGCCTGCTTTCACTTTCAGCCGTAGGACTGTAGATGCACATGACTGTTTAGACTGCCAAAACTTCTATATCTCCCAAGGCCACAGGTGGTTGCAAATGCTTGTTAGTGTAAGGAAGCTCTCATGAAACGCCGTGAGAAATAGATAACATATTCTGCCTAGGAACGTTTATTCTCAAGCCCAAAAGTGCGGGGGGGAACGTTTATTCTCAAGCCCAAAGGCGCACGCAGGAACCCCCGCAATTGGGCCTCAGTAGTTTGAATAATCTATAATATGCTTTGCTGTTTGATTCCCTCTCATTCTGAACAGTGATTCTGTTATGCACCTTAGCTTCACTTTTCTACAAGCGTGTACTTCATTCTGAGGCTGCGAGGAGTCTGACATTCTGTTCAGAATCCCACCTTTCCCCATCTCAGCAAATCTATCAATATCAGTATGAGTGACGGAGAGGGGAAAACACCCGACCTCGACAAAGAGGAACCAGCTCAACCAGACGATGAGGCAGGGGTTCCAGTGACTACTGCATCAGTACCGGTGACGACTGAGCACCTGGTATTTGTGCCAGGTGGTGGGACGGTACCGAAGAGGTCGACGGCGACCCTCTTCATGACACCCAGGGGCCCCAAGTACCGGCATGACGACCATGCTGGTCAAAGCTGGAGCCACTTTGATGCAGATACCACCCGAGAGTCATATTCGCACATGGGATTTTCCCTGAGGGACAGTATATATGGCAAAGGGCTGGGGGCGCAAGGATTGCCTCCCTTGGGTGCCCAGTTTGAACCTGTGCCACCGCCATGGGTGACTGATCGGTCAAAAGCCAGGAGTGGCCGTACCTCTCCGGAAGAGGGGCTGATGGACCGGATCGAGATGACGGATTGAACGGTGCGGGAATTGCAGCACACGCTGGAAGAAATGCTGCACGCCATCCCAGAGCTGGTCACGCAAACCATCACAGAAGCGCTTGAGCGGATGCGACCAGCGGATGGGGCGCCAGTGGCCCAGCTGTCGCAGGGACCTGGGGACCAAGGCCAACCAAGGCCACCCGGCCAACAGGCGGTCCCCCAGCAACCGGTCCCAGTCCCCGCTCTGCAACCTGCAGATGTGCCAGCGCCTCGGCCAGGCAGTCCCAGGGGCCAAGCGAATCCCCGACCAAAAGATCTGATCAAGGCAACGTTTGATGGCAACCCTGAAGAGCTCGCCTATTTTGTGGTGCAAGTGCAAAAATTCGTGGACCGCTCGGGACATCTCTTCCCAGACGACAGCAGCCGGATTGATGCGGTGGCCGTGAGACTTCGAGGAGCTGCAGCAGCCTGGTATGTGGGACTCCACAACACCCGGGGCCCAGAACCTATGGACATGTATGCGTTTATGTGGGCACTGTGGGTGCAATTCAAAGATTGGAATGCGGGCCCAAGGGCATGAGCGTACTTGCGCACACTGAAGCAAGGTAGGAGGTCAGTCCACGATTACTTGGCTGAATTCAAGTTACATGCCGCCAAGCTGCCCAACTAGCCGGACAATGTTCTGGCAGAGATGTATTGGATCGGACTGAATGCCAAAATCAGAGAGACGGTGCTGAGATCAGTAGACCCGGTTTCAGTGATGGCATGGATGCAAGAGGCTGAGAGTGCGGAGAATCGCTTGCAAACGTTGAAACTCGATATGGTGGAAACAGGGGGAAAAGCTACCCTGGGTGTCCCAAAACCCAAAACGACATGGCAACTGGATGCCCTACGTGAGCAGCGGATGCGCCAAGGCTTATGTCTCAAATGTGGAGGGCATTTTGCCACCGACTGCAGGCAACCAGGGCACCCGGAGAAGGCCGACACGGGCAAAAGCCAACCGGCCACCCTGGGGAGAAAATCCACCGCGAAGCTGAAGTTCGCAAAAGCACTGCGAGCATCGCCAGAGGACAACAAGGTTGACTCAAGCAACGAGGAGACCGAGCCGGTGGGAAACGACTTGGTCCTGCTGTAGACGGCGCAGACCGGCAGGACCCTTCCAGCGAGGCGCCAAAAGTGGTGAGCAAACCCCCTCCCTCTTCTTTGTGACTGTCTCTGTATTGAACATGACCCTTGGAACACATGTGAGGGCAAAAGCTCTCATTGACTCGGGGTGCAGGAGAGACTTAATAAGCCCATAGTTAGTGGTGGGGCTGGAGATTGGGGTGGTGAAGCTGAAAGATCCCATCATCTTCACCCAGATGGACGGGTCGCCCATGAAAGAACCATGTATCTATGAAACTGTGCCTTTATTGGTGGGGGCAGGCGACCACTGGGAATCCAGATCATTTGTGGTCACCCCAGCCGCATGTATTCCAGTAGTGCTGGGAGCCCCTTGGCTATACGAGCATGGCCCGTATATACTGTGGGAAGAAGGGAGGGTGCAGTTTATTTCACCCAAATGTAAATCACACCGTTGGGATGAGAAGTGGGGAAAAAACCTATCCCCGACAAGCCCATGGCCCTCCTTGCCCAGGAGGAGGTGCAATCCATCCCACCTGAGTATCGTGACTTAGCCAGGGTGTTTGGGGAGGAAGAAGCGGATGAACTCCCTCCCCACCGGCACTCGGACTGTAGCATCGAACTGGTACCTGGGGCTAAACTGCCTAAGAGGAAGATTTATGCCATGGGGTTGGCCGAGAAAGACGAACTGAGAAAGTTTATCGATAAGAACTTGGCCCGTGGGTTTATACGGCCGGCCTCATCCCCTTTTGCTGCCCCGGTATTATTCAGAAAGAAAAAGGGCGGGGGGCTGAGACTCTGCATGGATTACCACAGGCTGAACGCAGTGTCAGCCACCAACGCCTACCCTATGCCTTTGGTAAAAGATTTGCTGGCAGAAGCCGCAAAAGGGAAGATCTTTTCAAAATTGGATATGAGAGACGCTTATTTCCGTGTGCGCATAAAAGATGGCAATGAGCCGAAAACCGCTTTCAATATGCCGTTGGGCCAGTTCGAATATTTGGTGATGCCTTTCGGGCTTAAAGGGGCTCCGGGGGTGTTTATGAATTTGATCAACAAAGTGTTACACAATGTCATGGCAGGACCAGGGGGCGTGACGCAAGTAAGCAAAAGTCCAGGGACAGTCCGAGGTCAAGCCGGGCAAATCAGGTAGCAAGGTTCAAGCAGGTTTAAATCACAGTCCAGAAGCAGGGTCAGACATACCAAAGTTTCAAGTCCATAAATCACAACGATATCAGAGGAGTCAGAGATGAACGAAGGTCAACGAAGCCGAGGGTCAAAAGCAGAGGATCAAGCCGAGAAGAGTTCCACAAGGTCTGGAGCAGAGATGCAAGGATTCAGGTCCTGACAACAACAGTTGCCAGCACAAATGACTGCTGGCAACAGGCTTGCTTATATACAGTGCTAGCTAATCAACTCATTAGCTAGCCAGGAGCAAGGTCAGGATCCTGTCAATAGTCAGGGCTGAGAGATCTTCTGGCACGCATGCGTGCATTCTGCCTTCGCTCTCTCAGCTGCTGTCTCCTTACATTCCTGAGCCTAGTTACAGGTGGAGGCGAGTCTGATGAACTACTGGGCTGCAGCAGAGACTGATCCCTTGCAGGTGTTCCCTGAGAGGCTCTATCCTCCTCACTATTTAGATAGCTTTCAGCTACAGGATCCAGTCTTTGCCTTTCTGCTGCAGTACTGTCCTCAGGAGCCTGTAAGTCCACAGGCTCCTGGCTGGCAGGTGCCTCCTCAGGGGCATCAGCAAGGGCAGGCATGGCATCAGCAGGGGTAGGCATGACACACAAGCATTTGTTTAATGGGGTACTTGTTTACCTTGATGATATACTTTTATACCCCTCCGATTTGCCTTCTCATGTGAAACTGGTGAGGGAAGTGTTGAAAACGTTGCACAAGCACAAACTGTTTGCAAAACTGTCTAAATGCGAATTCCATAAGACACACATTGACTTTTTGGGCTATCGGATATCGAACGCAGGGTTAGAAATGGACCCGGGGAAGGTTCAGGCTGTGTTGGGGTGGAAGCCTCCTCGAACCTGGAGGCAGCTCCAATCCTTCCTCGGATTCTCGAACTTTTATCGTTCATTTTTGCCCAATTTCGCCCAAATTAGCCTTCCCCTAACAGACTTATTGAAAACGAAAGGGAAGGGCCCGGAAGCTACAAGACCGAGCGCCCCGCTTCCCTGGTCGAAGGGGTGCCAAGAAGCGTTCATGCGATTAAAATAGCTTTTCACCTCCGAACCTGTTCTAGCCCACCCTAATAAAGAAAAAAAGTTTATTGTACAAACTGATGCCTCAGATGTTGCCATGGGAGCGGCTATTTTGCAAGAGGGGGACGATGGGCTCCTACACCCCCTTGCCTACGTTTTGAAAAAAAATCACTGACTCTGAAAGACACTGGTCCGTGTGGGAGAAGGAGGAGGGGGCTATAAAGCTGGCGCTGTCAATTTGGAGGCACTGGCTGGAAGGGGTGAGGGTGCCGTTTGAGGTCTGGACTGATCATAAAAACTTGGAGACTCTAAAAATGCCCCGCTGTTTAAACGCCAAACAGCTGTGCTGGGCAGACTTCTTTTCCAAGTTTCAGTTCACCCTCCATCATTTCCCGGGCTTGGCGAACTCGTTAGCAGCTGGCCTTTCACGCCTCCCCCAGCATGCTAGCCAATGGGACTTCATACTGGACTTGGTTTTCACTCCCACCCAGTTGGAGGGGGGTAGTCACAACCCGATGCCAAGCGGCCAATTTGCCTTTGTCTCCACCTTCCGCTCCTGATCCCCCCCGACGCATCGCCACGGGCCAGCCGCTTTGCCTCCACCTTCACGGAGGCAGACCGGGAAGTGCTCGTTGGACTGGGGGACTGCTCTCAAAGGGATGATGGCTGTTGGAATCGGGACAATAAACTCTATGTACCTATCTCCCTGAGGGGGGAAGTAATGCAGTCGGCACATGGTTCTAAACTTGCTGGCCACTGGGGATTTGTGAAGTCCCTTTAGCTTCTACAAAGGCAATTCTGGTGGCCGCTCATGCGCAAGGATTTTTCTGTGTTTGTTCATTCATGTCAAATTTGTGCTATGAGTAAACCACGTCCAGGGAAGATCCCAGGGTTGCTGAAACCCTTTCCCACTCCTAACAGACCATGGGAGGTGATCTCCAGTGATCTTCATCACTGACTTGCCACCTAGCAAATCCATGACTGTAATATGGGTGGTAGTGGACCTTTTTTCTAAGCAAGCCCACTTCATCCCCTTCCCGTCAATACCTACGGCCAAAGCATTGGCTAAGGCTTTCATGCTCCATGTCGTGCGACTCCATATGCTGCCTGGCAAAGTAATATCTGACAGAGATTCCCAATTTGTTTCCAAGTTTTGGGTGGAGTTAATGAAGATTATGGGGGTGGAGAGGGGCTTGAGCAGTGCGTACCACCCAGAGACTGATGGGCAAACGGAAAGAGTTAATCAGACTCTGGAACAATACCTCAGGTGTTTCACAAACTATCAACAAGATGACTGGCATGACTTATTACCCCTTGCCGAGTATTGCTACAACAACACCGACCACACGTCCACGGGGCTGTCGCCATTCAAGGCACTTTATGGCTATGACAGCCCATCCTTACCGTTTCTGGAGGGGACAAAGGAGGTGGGCCCGGGTGACGTGGGCGCCTGGTGCAAAACCTTACAAGAATCATGGTCCCTCTTACAAAAGACTCTGAACATTGCCAAAGAGGCATATAAGACTCAGGCTGACAGGAGAAGGGTGGAGGGTTGGGATCTGCAGCCTGGGGATTTTGTGTACATTTCCACTAAGAACATTAAAATGTTACGGCCCAGCAGGAAATTGGGGTGGAAATTTATTGGACCGTTTAAAGTCCGCAAAGTGATCAATGATATTGCTGTTGATGTTGAATTACCAAAGAATTTGAGGTCTTTGCATTCTGTATTTCATTTCAGCCTACTGAAGAAAGATACGGGGTCATGCCATTGGCGGGATGCCAAACCCACATCTCCCCCCATCTTGATCGAGGGGGATGAACATTACGAAATATCTCGGATATTGGATTCAAAAAGGAAGCGTGGGAAACTGTTTTATTTGGTGGAATGGAAAGACTTTGGTCCCCAGCACTTCAAGTGAGTGGAAGTAAGGGATATTTGGCCCCCTCAATTGCTCCGGAAATTCCATCAGGAGTTCCCGGACAAACTGGGAGATAAATGCTATGTGGTGTAAAGTTTATTTTCAAGGGGGCAGTATGTCAGCGAGCTGCCAATATTGTGTTTTGTATTATTGGATCTGCATGCCTGCTTTCACTTTCAGCCGTTGGACTGTAGATGCACATGACTGTTTAGACTGCCGAAACTTTTATATCTCCCAAGGCCACAGGTGGTTGCAAATGCTTGTTAGTGTAAGGGAGCTCTCATGAAATGCCGTGAGAAATAGATAACATATTCTGCCTAGGAATGTTTATTCTCAAGCCCAAAAGTGCGTGCGGGAACATTTATTCTCAAGCCCAAAGGCGCACGCGGGAACCCCCGCAATTGGGCCTCAGTAGTTTGAATAATCTATAATATGCTTTGCTGTTTGATTCCCTCTCATTCTGAACAGTGATCCTGTTATGCACCTTAGCTTCAAATAAAGTAAACCTTTTCTACAAGCGTGTACTTCATTCTGAGGCTGCAAGGAGTCTGACACTGTGGAGAAGGGGGCATGATGATGGCAGAGTCGCCCTTGTGCACAGGGACAGGGGTCAGTCCCCTGCTGCTCTGGCTGCTGCTGCATCCTTGGCCGCATCCTTGGCCCTCCTCACCAACCTCAAAGGATGGGTCTGCAACAGCATCCCCATCCTGCAAGTCACCTGCAAATTTCATCTTTGATCAATCAGCCCTTCTTTTTAAATTTTCTGCACCATTGGATAACGTGAACATGTCAGAGAAATTCAGGAAGTCTAACTTTAGGAAGATGAGACATATGTGAGGGCTCTAAGGGATTATCAGGCTTCCCAAGTACTTACCGTGATTCGGCGGGGGACACAGACGTCCTTGCAGGATCATTCCTGCGGGGACAACAGACGCGCTGCACCATGCCGTCGCCAGGAAGTGACGTTGGGTGACGCTCTGGCAATGGGGCTGGAAACTTGATGGTACCATCGAGTTTTCAGTCCCATTGCCAGAGCATCGCCCAGTGTCACTTTCTGGCGACGGCATGGTGCGTTAAAGGGAGGAATGGTCCAGCCGGGGAGCATGTTTCACCTGCCAGATCATGATAAGTACTTGGGAACCCTAGGGATTATTGCAAAAACAAAATTATCCCAAGGGGTTTACAACTGAGAGAGCCCCCCCCATAATGAGAAATTTAGAGATAAATGGTTTGATGAATAAGTGCTCAATGGATTTGAGGTATTAGGCCTATGTGATGGCCATTCATAGACTCTGTTTTCCGCATAATCCTCATAATCTTTGCCTTCCTTAAAAAAATTGTTGGAATTTAAGGAGGTTAAATTTAAGAATTTCCAAAGAGGTTAAGAAGATTATGAGGAAAACAGAGTCTATGAATGGCCAATACATAGGTCTAATACCTTAAGTAAGAAATCTGTTTCCTTTTAAGCAACCATTGACACTATTCCTGAAACTGATAAAAACAACCTTTTGGAAAACAACACATCTGCAGACTCAATTTATCTTCCATTAACAATAACAATTCATCTTATAGGAGGACTGAGACTGGGTTTTTCAGGGAAATCAGGAAAAAGGGGCAGATCTCAGGAACCCAAAAATGGGATTCAAGAAGAAGACCTTTAAAACCCACAAGTAGTTAGCCTCTCTGGGGTGAGACTTTCAAAATCTGAGATGTCAGTATTAAAGAATGGTTTCTCATGAACGCAACATGATCCTTTTAAATGAACAATGGAAACCCAGCAATTATTTAGAGAGATTGGATTTCTGGATTTCTTTAAAGATAAGGATGGAAAAAATTAATGCCTCATTAACCAGCGATGTTTTCAAACCAAAATCCATCTCCCCTCCCCCAAACAATAATAGAGTACTGGTTTTTCAAGAGTTGTCTTGAAAAAGATATACAAAAATACCAGTATGCCACAATTGAAGTCAGCCTGAAAACAGAATATTAAGGAAACTTTGTGCATGTGAGGACATTATTTTTACATTGGCAGATAAATGGTGTGCTGTAATGGTGTGGGATCAAAATGATTACATTAAGAAGATGTATAGACAACTAAATAGTACAATACATTATAAAAATATTGTTCAGGTTTTAGATGAAAGATTACTTGAATGGTATATGATTTTCTTCTAGATGCTAAAGGTAGAATGCAACAACTTTATCTTTTGCCCAAGTTCATTAAAGTGTGTGACACCCTTTCTCCATTAACACAGAGTGTCTACTACCCTCTACATCTCTCTCTCAGGTTCAGAGTTAAACATAGGTCAGGTGCCACACATTGCCATCCTTCTAATCTCTTCTAAGATTTCTAGAGAGTATTGTCCTTTTCAGACTTCAGATCCTCTCTGTCACAGAGACATCAGAGACAGGATACCCCAAACCCCATTAATAACAGGCCCTCATTCAAACACTTCACAGAGTTATTGGGGATGGGGCTCAAAGAAAGTTCAATTCACACACTGCCACGTTTATTCATATCCTAAACACATATATACTGAGATTGTCAATGTGTGTGTTTCTTTCCCTGAAAAGCACAGCCCACAAGGTTAAACAAATCAAGAAGTGAACTTTTATGTATAGTTTATTTATTTATTTATTTATTTATTTATTACATTTTTACCCCGCCCTCCCCGCGAACGGGCTCAGGGTGGCTTACACGGGGGCACAAGTCCGTACATAAAAACAATATAAAACATTAAAAGCTATTAAGAAACAACAAAGACAAATAAAGTGCTCCATATAACAAGATGGTCTCTGAAAATAGTATCGATCATTTCATTAGGGTGAAATTGTCCTGTCGATGGTCCAAGCCAGCCCAGCAGCATCAGTGCCATGCAGAATTATGGCAGTTCTTCCGGGGACCACTCCCAACCCCATTGTTCCAATGATGGTAATAATAGAGGTGGCAGAGGTGGCGGCCCCTATATAAAAGCCTGGCGGAAGAGCTCCATCTTGCAGGCTCTGCAGAACTGCATAAGGTCCTGCAGGGCCCTGATCTCCTCCGAGAGCTCATTCCACCAGGTGGGGGCTGCCACTGAGAAGGATCTGGCCCTGGTCGGTGCAAGCTTTGCCTCCCGGGGGCCTGGAATCACCAGGCGGTGTTGTGTCCCCGACCGAAGTGCTCTTGGGGGTATATTTGGGGAAAGGCGGTCCCTCAGGTAGGTCGAACTCTGGCCATATAGGGCTTTAAAGGTAAGAACCAGCACTTTGAAGCAGATTCAGTACACTATTGGCAGCCAGTGCAGCGCTTTCAACCCGGGCTGGATGTGCTCCCACGTGGGGAGACCCATCAACAGCCTGGCCACTGCATTCTGCACTAGCTGCAGTTTCCAGATCTGTGACAAAGGCAGCCCCATGTAGAGAGTGTTACAGTAGTCCAGCCTTGAGGTGACCGTCACATGGATCACTGTAGCCAGGTCACCGCGGTCGAGGAAGGGAACCAACTGCTGAGCCTGCCTAAGATAGTAAAATGCAGATCTGGCAGTGGCTGCCACCTGGGCCTCCATGGTTAAGGAGGGATCCAGGAGCACTCCCAAACTCCTAACCACCGACGCTGGCACCAACAGCACCCTATCAAAGGTCGGGAGAGGGATCCCCAACCCCAAACCACACCGACTCAGGTACAGGACCTCCGTCTTCGCTGAGTTTAGTTTCAGCCGGCTCAGCCTGAGCCACCCAGCCACGGCCTGTAATGCCCGGTTCAGATCTTCTGGGTGGAGCCCGACTGGCAACCCAACATCAGATAGAGCTGGGTGTCATCTGCATATTGATGACAACCCAGCCCATAACTCCTGGCAATCTGGGTGAGGGGGCGCATGTAGATGTTAAACAACATTGGGGAAAGCACTGCCCCCTGAGGCACATCACACTCAAGTGGGTGTCTCCGGGACTGCTGTTCCCCTATCGCCACCCTCTGTCCCCAGCCTTGTAGAAAAGAGGCAAGCCATTGAAGAGCGAGCCCCTGTATCCCCACATTGGCGAGACGGTGGGTCAGCAACTGGTGGTTGACCGTGTCAAACGCGGCCGACAGATCTAGGAACAACAGTGCCGCCACACCGCCTTGATCCAGATGCCTCCAGAGGTCGTCAGTAAGGGCAACCAGTGCCGTCTCCGTCCCATATCCTGGGCGAAAGCAGGACTGGAGTGGATCAAGGACAGAAGCATCATCCAGAAATCTTTGAATCTGTGTCGCCACTGCCCTATCAATCAATTTGTCCAAATAGGGCAGATTCGACACTGGCCGATAGTTGGCCCATTCAGTCGGGTCTAAAGTTGGTTTTTTTCAGGAGAGGGCGGACCATCGCCTCCTTAAGTGCCTCAGGGAACCGTCCCTCCAAGAGGGACTTGTTGACAGTCTCCTTTATGGCACCTTGAAACCCCTTGTGGCCCACTTTAATGAGCCAGGAAGGGCACGGATCCAGGTGGCATGTGGTTGGGTGCACAGATACGAGCAGTCTGTCAACTTCCTCCAGACTGAGCGGGTCAAAACATTCTATTCCCCACAGAGACGTGCAAGGGGCCTCAAGTTCACTCACTGTTTCAAATGTGGTGGGGAGGTCATAGTGGAGCGCCAAGACTTTGTCCGCGAAATAGCTCACAAAAGCCTCACAGCTGATATCCAATTCCCTACTATTTTGTCTGCCTTGTGGCAGAGCTGTTAAAGACTGAATTGTTCTAAAATATTGGGCTGGGCGTGAGCTCACAGACGCAACCATGGCAGCATAGAATTCTCTTAGCAGCCTTGACTGCCACCTCATAAGATCTCATAAACGTCCTATAGGATGCTCTTGATGCTTCATCGCGGGCACACCGCCACCATCTCTCTAGCCATCTTAGCTCTTGCTTCATCAGCCGCAACCCCTGGGTATACCAGGGGGCAAGCCTAGAACACAGGTGCAGAGAGCGCCGGGGAGCGATCTCATTGATGGCTGTTGAAAGTCGGCTATGCCAGTCCTCCACAAGCTCATCTAATGAGACGCCAGGGTGCATCAGATCCAGCAGTTTGAACATAATGCTGAAGATAATAAGGTAGAGGTTACAACATTTCACTTCCTTTGAGCTTCTGAATTGATTCCCTATTCCAGCATCTTAGTTGTTGTGTTAAAATTGACTGTGTTTATTCAGCTACCTTTAAGCTGCTCTTCAATTCAGCTTCACTCAATCAGACATACGCTTGGCTCTCTCTGACTCCTTAGCTGCCAACTCCCAGCTTCTCTCTAACTGCCCTCTCAACTGCTCTTTTCCAACTGCCAACTCACCAGCATTCCATCAGCTCCCACTGGTCATTCCCAATGAGAGGTGGAACCTAAGCTGTCTGTCACATATCCCTCCTCCAAGACATTGTCATAGGTTGAGGCCTCCCAAAGTCTCTACAGATGACAATGATTTCCCATCCCCAAACTCTGGCTTCTGTAGCCTCCACCACAAAATCTCCAGGAATTTTCCAACCTGGAGCTGGCAACCCTAGTTAGGACTGACTCCAATGAGTTCCCCACAAAGGCGGAAGTAGGCCTGGAAAGGGCCTCCTGCCCCTGCCTTTTTACTGATAGAACCAAGCTTGGTTGCCTAGCAACAGCCAATGAGGGGAAAGTGAGCCACACAGCAGTTTTGGCAGTTTATTCAGACAGGGAATGGGTGGGGGACAGGAGCGAAGCCAGCACCCAGCCAATGGCATGCGAGTATTCTTAAGTGGCAGTTGATGGTCCAATGGCTGATGGAGCACACAGCACAGCCAATAGGAGAGCCAGAAAGTGCCAATATGCTGGGCTTTTGCGTGTCTATGTTTCTTTCTTTCAAACTTTTGGGTTACATGGTCTGCTCTGGACTGAATTTTTCTCCTACCTTTTTTGTTTGCTTTTGCTACAGGAAAGCCCTGGATGGGACTTACCTCGCTGCCACATTTGTGGGCTCCAGTGATGGAGGAGCCCAGGGAGAAGAACCATGCAGTTGGAAGCTAGCTGGGGTAGGGTGGGGTCCCATGGCATTGGCAGTAGGGCCCTGGTGTGCAGAGTCTGTCATCACATTGGGCTGGCTGCAGGCAGCTCTGGGAAGCTTGGCTGACCCTACTTTTGCCTATTTAAAGGGCTGCTGTGGGGACTTCAGCCTTGGTCATTCCTCATCTTTCCCTCCCTCCCTCCCTCCCTGCATCTTGGTTGTTATGGGTATTCTCACTGATCTTTTGATTTTGGTATTGTCACAGCTTTAGGTGGTTTGGCATTGGGATGGACCCTTTGCTAGGGAGGTGGTGCCTGCGTGCCCCCATCCCATGGTCTGGGGACTTCCTTAAGGGGTCTTGGGGTGTAACCAAAAAAACGGCATGTCCAGCTCATGGACTGTTGACGGGGCTGTCACCACCAGGTGTAAGGGAACTACTCACTGGCCAGTGCCCCCCATGGCCCCCTTGGGTTTGCCACTCCTCAGTTTCACCCCCAGCAGATGGGCTGGAGTATGGGGATTATCAGGTGGCAGGTGGGTCATCCAATTCAGGATCCATCCCCATGCTGCACCAATGCTCCTGTGGTGTATTCAATAAAGCTGTAGCCTTTGTTTCTCCAAATATCTGGTGGCTAGTCTACCATGCCTCACCTGGGCTCCCCCCATGTCCACAAACTGTGCTACAGGATTCTCAAATAGTTGTGTGAATTGGTGTCCAGGTGTGTGCCCACACCTGGAGGCAACCCCCCACCAAGGCCTCAGAACCAGAATAATTACCTATTCTGTGGCCACTGGATAGAAGGAAATGTGTCAGAGAACAGGGTGCTTGCCTAAAGTAGACAAGAGAAGCTCCAGGAGCCAGCCAGCAGATTATTAAAGAAGGAGACCAGACCAGGAACCAGACGATGCTGGACCAGGCCCTGGTGTGGGCACTATTAGGTGAATGGGGAGGGGTAGATGATTGGCTCCTCAAGGAAAGAGGAAGTGGGAGTAAAACCAGAGAAGGAAATAAAAGAGTTTTCACAGACAGGCCAGGGAGGAAGGAAGCTGTGCAATACTAGGGAGGGAGGCAGGGTGCTGTTCCAGGGGAGAAAAGCAGGGACCTGTGGTACTTAGCCATTGTCCTACCTTCCTCAGTTCTGAGTGCTACAATGTGGAGGACATGACGGCAAAAAGAGTGGAAGCTGATTCCAACAGGGGCTGCTCACAATTGGCCTTTGGTTCATTCTGTTTTTCCCCGTATCTGCCTATCACCAAATGACACACATATTGCATTTACTGAATGTACAAGTCATTTATATGGCATCATGTTTTTGATATGTGGGCTTATCTCCAATGAATTCAGAATTCCTCAGCGAAACGGGGCTTTGGTTAGAGAGAAGACATTATCCACATTTATAGCAAACTGGAGAAACTGTGAAACTGAAAAAAATGAACTGCTGATTTGTTGTTCTGAAGACTAAGAGTGGGAAAAGAATTAGAGAAAAATGAGAAGTTTTATTCTGATAACAAGAGAAGAATTGTGAATTCTGTAATTATTTGTTGCGGAGAAAATTGAAAGCTCTTCCTTTATATTCCCCCCCCTTTCTTTATTTCTCTGTTGTCTTATTTTTTACTTTTAAAATCCTTCAAAAAAAACTGTGTTAAAAATAATTCCTCAGCAAAACGGACTGAGATCACCTTGTTCTCATGACAATGAAAAGAAATCTCTTACACCATTATTAGAACTAAACACCATAGCGATTTTATTGTATGTTTGCAAAGCTTCTACTGTATTCCCAGACAGTTGAGGGACAGCTTTGATTGCTGTCAGACCTTTATATGGCAGAATTTTCTTCCAACTGGACTGATATGATTTGTGAATCACAGCATTCATTTGATTTGCTTGTGGCAACAGGACAGAAGAGGAGGAAATCTGCATCAGCATAGTCCAGGATCTTCATCATATCACACTATTAATCAGCCTAATGAGCAAATAATGGTTATTAGCACAAATAGTCCCAAAGAACAAAGCTTCGAGATATCTTGTCACCTGAAGCAATGTATACTCATTGGCCCCACATCAATGCCAGCCAGGGGCAAGGTTAGACCAAGCCAGGAGCAGTGTGGCTCCACAGAAGGTGTGAGTCACCTCCTGTATTGGTGATGGCTTTCTTGTATGAGTTGAAGGCATCCTTGAGAAGGAGCACAGGTTTAGAAGCTCCACCCACCATGGCACAATAGCATGACACTGCTAACCTCTGAGTCTAAATGAGTCATTTCTCACTTGCCTACTGTGTGCAACTGCAGCATCTCATCTTAGAGACCCAATATTTGACTGTTATGATCAGGTGGCCAATATTAATTTTCTAACTAACCATCAGTGTCCTGTCTAGCACTGTATCTTAGCTTGTCTCACATAGAGACACTTTGTATGTTCTATGTTTTCCTGCTATCTATGAGGAATGGGCTCTTTATACGCTTTTTTTAAAAAAATGAAATGCCTTTTTTAACTTCATAAGTGAGAGTCAATTCACACATTAAGCTAAACTGCCACATGGAAACAGCTACTATGATCTTAGTTTTTTGTTCTGTTCAAACCCTCAAATTGTCCACATGCAAACCTATTACAAAATACTCACTGTTCCGCTAAGACATCAAAGTAAGACATCACTCTAAAATACAAAACCAGATATTTATCTGTTACAATTTGAATCTTTTTAAAAAAATGTTTCCCTAGTGAACAACCCTGGAAACTAGCACAAGAATTTTGACATAAAGGTCTTCTTCAATGGACTATTTCTCTGCTTCATCCAGTGTCTTCATATGCTCTATGTGACCAATTACTTGGGTGCCTGATTATTTCAATCACAAACAGGTGAGACCATCATTATTGTCTGCCGCAAAGAGAATGGTGGATTTAGAAAGAGATACATTTTAGAGCTTAAAAATGTAAGACATATCCTGCTGGATCAGATCAGATCTAGTCCAGGCATGTCCAACTTCGAACAGGTAGTGATCTGTTTTTTCCGGCCAAAAGTGCCGGTGATCTACCACCATGAAAATAAAGTTTCAAATTAGTTTCAAATTAGATTTTAACCCACTAAAGTTGGGTTCCACCACCACCCCATTTATAATGCACCTTCTGTCATTTACTGGTAAGCAAAATAAGCAAAAACAAAACAGAGAGACAAAGATCCAGAAAGTACTGCAGACATTTTTTATTTTTTATTGAGTTATAACAAAAAATCCCCAAACACCTGTCCAGCAAACCAGGAGACCAAGTGGGGCTGGTGATCTACCTCTGACCCCTCCATGATCTACTGGTAGATCACGATCTACCTGTTGGAAATATCTGATCTAGTCCATCATCTTGTTTCATACAGTGACCAACTTGTTTCACTGGAAGGCTAACAAAAGGGCACAGGGCCCAAGGCTTTCCTCTGATGTTACTTCCTGACACTGCCTATGAACATGAAGATTCACTTTAATCAACATTGGCTAATAACCAGCGATAGACCTGTCCTCCATGAGTCTAATTTTCATTTAAAGATGTCTATGTCCATGGCTACCACTACATTATTTGGTAGTGAACTCTACATTTGAATCATTCCTTGTGTAAAGTATTTCGTTTTGTTTGCCCTGAATCTACTGCCCATCAGATTAATTAGATGCCCTCAAGGTTTAGTATTTTGGGAATGGAAGAAAAAGTTATTTCTGGCCATTCTCTCTACCCCATGCATAATTTTTTAATATTTATTGAGAGCCAGTTTGGTGTAGTGGTTAAGTGCGCGGACTCTAATCTGGGAGAACCGGGTTTGATTCCCCACTCCTCCACTTGCACCTGCTGATGTGACCTTGGGCAAGCCATAACTCTGGCACAGCTGTTCTTGAAAAAGAGCAGTTTCTGTCAAGAGTTCTCTCAGCCCCACCTACCTCACAGGGTGTCTGTTGTGGGGAGGGGAAGGGAAAGGAGTTTGTAAGCCGCTCTGAGACACCTTTGGGTAGTAAAGGGCGGGGTATAAATCCAATCTCTTCTCTTCTTCTTCTTCTTAAACCTCTGTCATCTGCCCCCTTAGTTGTCTCCTCTCTAAATTGAAAGGGCTGGAGCTCTTCAGCCTTTTCTCCTAAGAATAATGCTCCAACCTCTCAATAATCTTGATTACCCTCTTCTGCACCTTTGCCAGCTCTGCAATGTCCTTTTTAAAGATATGGTGAGTTGGTTTGGTGTCTGGCTTTGGATTAAAGGTAAATCATCAGCCTTACATGATGCAGGTCCCAGGTTATTTCCCTAGCATCTCTAGATTGCCAGGTTTGAGGTCGTAGGTGTTGGGGAAGATATTATTCTACTTGACATCTTCGGGATCCACAGTCAGACTGATTTCCCACAAGCTGTTGCTCCATGCTCGCTCTTCCTTTTGCCCCGATCATACGTGTCAATTTCACACCATGTGCTGCGCGGCCGCATTTTGTCCTGCAGCTTCGCCCGATTTCCCCCGCATCTACTTAATCCTCAAAAAACAGGATTGAGTAGATGCAGGGGGAAATCAGGCAAAGCTGCGGGGTCAAATGCAGCCGTGCAGCACATGGTGTGAAATTGACACTTACGATGGGGCAAAGGGAAGAGCGAGCGTGGAGCAACAGCTTGTGGGAAATCGGTCTCAGTTAGAGCAGACAATGCTGAATTAGATTGTCTAACTTTGATGAAAGAAAGTTTCACTATTTCAATGTCTTTTAAATCTTGTGTACCAGTTCGGTGGTGGTAATTCTTAGGTGCTTCAAAATGAAGGTTTGTGGGTGATTTATACATTACACCTAAATAGAGAGGCTTGTGTGGTTCTGTTGCTTTAAGGGCTCAGATGAAGGTTAGAACTGGGTAGCAGATAGGGGTATTGAACCACATGCCAGTTTATCTCACACCATGTTCACCAGTGGCAATCAGACAGCTGATTAATCAATGCATTGTTTGGCTGCTCACAACCAGTTTGTGTGTATTCGCAGGAACAGGCTATTTGCCACTGTCAAAAACTGGCTCTCCGCTAAACAGTGATATATTTGGAGTTGGATTCTGAAGAAATACTGGAGAAATTTTCCTCTGTGACCAGGAAAGAAGCCCCCCCCCCTTTGGTAGTGAAAGAATGAGGAGCTGAATCTCAGTTGATTTTGGGGAGGGTCTTCTGACCTCTCATCCTGGAAATTTTGGTGCATTCCAAACTTGTGGAGATGAGGGCGACTATGGAAGAGATTGCTCCTGTTCTCAATAACTGAAGATTTGAGTGTGGAGTGGGGACACAGGGAGGGGGAAACAAACTTGACCCAATATCTGGAATCAAGAACCACAAAGGTAAGAAAAAAGGGGGGCTATATTAAAAACCTAGTGTGTAATTAAAAACAGTTAGAAACATAAGGGTCCAATAAAAGCTTCGTACAAATAGCATGAACACAAGGGCCAATACAAGTGACCTGACATGTTTCAGCCCTTGAGGGTCTTCTTCAGAGGTCAAATAATCTAAGGTACAGATAGACACATGTTACAATGTTATATGTTACATTGAAATAACAACCAACAAGTTAATACTGGACCAAAAAAGGAAAGTTCAGCAGTCAGGTTAATAGACACAAGACAAGGATGTTTATGAGGCCTGTTAAGATGAGAGTTATGTGTCCAGTGTCAAATGCACAGATGTTGAATTAGAACATCTTCCAATTTTGGTCCAGAAAATACCTATGTGCCTATCAAATCAAAGCGGGAGTGTCCTCAGCAAGTACCAGTGCTATTGAGTAGGTGTGGTTAATTTATATGGTTAGGTGCTAGATGATGCAATTGAGTCTCAATTTACTTCCCACAATTTGAAAAGGATGCCTTTACACATTTATCCCCTATTTTGACATATTTATTACTTTGCTGTCCTTTCCCCCCTTAATTTAATCAAAACAACTGTTGACCTTATAATCTTTGGATGGCAGCAGCCCTCCCCTGCCAGAGGGTAGGGGTGGCTGAATGTATCATAGGGGAAAGCAAGGTTGCCGCCATTTCAAAGGTCCCCCACTCCTCCTTAATCGCCAACTAAGAAAATGGCTGGTGATCATCAAATAATAATAATAATAATAATAATAATAATAATAATAATAATAATAATAATAATAATAATACTTTATTGTCATTGTACATAGTACAACGAAATTAAGATGCAATCATTCGG
>NW_015168782.1:67362-72181 GCF_001447785.1 Gekko japonicus
TGTTTAATATAACCCAGGACTGCCACTGTGTGTTCCTCCAGGTCTTGATGATCAAAAATATCCCAGTTTGTCCTCTCAAAGCAATCTTGCAACTGATGGGAAGCATCCTCAGGCCAAGTTTTTACCATCCTTCTTTTTACAGGAGCTTGTGACCTGAGGGTAATATATGTTGGTACTAGGAGCAAGGACATGTGGTCTGACTGGCCCAAATGTGGAAGCTGCATGGCTCTGTAACCATGTTTTATGTTCCGAGTAGACCTTATCTAAGGTCTTATCTTCTCAGGTGGCACATTTCACATGCTGGTAAAACTTAGGGAGCACAGTTTTTAATTCAGCGTGATTAAAATCCCCAGCAATAATATGCACTGCCTCAGGATATTTGTCTTGGTTGCTGCTTCTGTGGGCGGATATGAAAGTGAATAAACCAATTCATAACAGTGTTATTCAGTAATGATGAAGCACACAAAATGTGTCATCATGTACTTAATCAGCTATGGAACCTCCTTTCTTGTGCATATGTAGTAATCCTGTCGTATTATATAAAAGGGCAGTGGTCTGGCAGTGTTCTATGCTTGGCAAAATCAGTTCACTGCCTGATCTGTCACTCAGAACGACTCCCTAGGCACTGGCTGCATTGCCTGAGTCCTGCCCACAGAAGCAGCAGGCACCAAAACTCACTTCAGAAGACAATTTCACCTCAGGAGAGAGGACGGAGACTCTGGCCCTCTCGCTTCCCAGTGACTCTGGCCCTGCCACTTTGTACTGCTGCTGCTCCCGGCCCGGCCTCGGCCTGCACTGAGGCCGCTGCTTACTGCCACTCCACACTGTTGCCTGTCCTCCCCCCCAGAGCTCTAAAGACACCCCAAGGTAAGTAGGCAGCCGAGCTGTGAGCCGTCTGGCTGGGCCACAGGGGCCTTGAACAGGGGGGTGGAAGAGCCAAGGCTGGCCTGGCTGGGCCACAGGGACCTTGACCGGGGTGTGTGGAAGAGCCCCAGGTGGTCTGGCTGGGCCGCAGGGGCCTTGAAAGGGGGGGGGAGATCCCCAGGCAGCCTGGCTCTGTGTGAGAGATTTTACTTCCACTTCTGTACCTTTCTATGGATTCCTTACGCATCACATCTTTCTAGAGCTCGTTGTATTGCTTCTACAGCGAGCTTTACTGATAGTTATATTACAACATTGTAAAAAAAGGCTGGGTGTATCATGGGGAACAGCATGATTGCTGCCTTTTCCAAGGTTCCTAACTCCTCCTTAGTCGCCAACTAAGAAAATGGCTGGTGATCATCAAATTGGTTACACCAATTCATAACAATGTTGTTCAGTAATTATGAAACGTGCCAAATGTGTCCTTGTGTACTTCATCAGTGACAGAACTGCCTCTTTTTTGTGTGCATATGCAGTAATGCTATCACATAACACTGTAAAAAAAGGCTGGATGTTTCATTGGGAATATCATGGTTGCCCCCATTTCAATGGTCCCCTGCTCCTCCTTAGAAGCCAACTTAAGAAAATGGCTGGCAGAGATTCCCACAAAATCCTAATTAAAATAGTGTTCCATTTGTGATCGTCCAGCTGGATACACCAATTCATAACAATGTTATTCCATAATTATGAAGCACACTAAATGGAAACACTGCATATGTTGAGTTTTCATGATTATCAAATCAGTTATATAATTCCATTATTTTTAGATGTTTAAAAGACTGAATTGTCATAGAAAACACACCAGGAGCTATAGGAGGAGAGGGGGGGAGGACAAAATGAAGAAAAAATACCCACAAAAAATAGGAAAGGAAAGGAACTTCATGGATGGGTAATTACACAGAGAAAGCTACATGAAATCTTACTGCCCATTTTGTCCCAACATTTTGTCCCAACCTGCTCCCACTGAGCTGCACTGAGTTTCTATATCATAATTTTAAAAAAGGCCGTGTTTTTATTTTTCTCTTAAATTGTATATTCTGTATCGACAATTTATGCCAATAAAGGCTACTTTGAACTTGGGGGGGGGAGTACCATTGTAACACAATCAACATAACACTTTTAAAAATTAGCGGATCGCTCAGGGGACAACCTCGGGGAGGCAGGAGGTAGAGTGAACATGTGACACTGATGACACAAAAGGGCAGCTGGAAACAAAATTTGAAATCAGGAATTCCTCACTGGAAAACTGCAAGTTCAGATCTGAAGAAAATGAATTGCTGAAAAAATGGATTCAGAAAAAGCAGAGAACTGGGGCAATAAGTTCGTATCTACTCCTGAGGAGGCAAAAAGTTTTGCGGGAAGTTTTACAAACATTGATTATTTAAGAACGCCGATGCAGAGGTTTTCACTTGTGCAGAAGTGGTTTCACTAGACAGATTTTCAGTTTCTTTTGTGCTTTTTAAAGGCAAAAGTGTTTTTCTGGTTTGGTATGTCTTAGTTTACCCCTGAACACTCATAAACTTATTCAGTCATTCATCTACCTGTGTCTGACAGTATAAACTGACTGAAACACTATCTCGATGTCTGTTTTCATCCTGAACACTTTATATTATATGTGAAAAACTTCATCCATTAAGGCCATAGTCCTCCTGTCCACTCTTATTTAGTGGAGAAGAAAGTCCAGGTTTTTGTAAAAGTTTAGAGGGGAGAAGGCTAGTAAATCTTATTTTATCCCATTTTCCTACTCTTAGGATTTGTGGTGCTGTGAACAAAAGACAAATCAAGTGCATCCAAAATCTTCCTACGTCGATTAAGAGCTTGTGTCACTTTTACTTTCAGAGGGGTGTATCGTGGTGTTATTTATCATGAATTTATTTTATTTACAATACATGGGTGTACTACCCTTCAACTTAAACCACCAAAATGAAAGAACCACCATTAGGTACTCATGGCTTTCCAGAAGCAACATTGAAATGGGGAGGTGAGAATTTTTCACAGAAGTAAAGGAAGTTGTGATACTCACCAAATCCATACGGGAAAGATCATCCTTGATATTAAAAAAAAATCAAGCAATTATTCCTTCATGCTTATGGTTTCCTCCCTCCCTCCCTCCCTCATCACTGATCTATAAGCTTGTTCAATCAACAAAGCACCCCTCAAAAACCTTTATTTCTACTGAACACAATCAAAAAATATTTTCAGTATCAAAATTAGTGTTGACTTGGCTTCTTTATCTTTATTGTTTTTCCAAGGGCAAAAAAAAAGAAGTCATCTTGGTTTGGTATGTCAAGGGAACTTTCACACACACTGAATAATGCAATTTCAATCAACTTTCAAGGCACTTTGCTAAAGTCCATTGAAAGTGGATAGAAAGTGCACATCATAAACATTTTCAGTACTTCATCTAGGTATGTCAGCCAGTATAAATTAAGTGGAACATCATGTCCAGTATCATCCTAAGCAAGAGTGGCAAATCTTACGTAGACCAGAATAATAGATTATTTTCTTTGAGTATAGATGATGGTGTGTGTGTGAGTGTGTGTGTGTGTGTGTGTGTGTGAGAGAGAGAGAGAGAGAGAGAGAGAGATCTCAGAGGCAAGCAAGGGTAACCACACTGAGCTGCAGAAGCAGGAACAGCAGGAACCAGTGAGTAGGTGGCCCAATGAGTGGAGTGGGCATGATACAGTGGGCATAATGAGAAAAATGAGTGTGTGTGTGTGTGTAACAAAGGGAGAGAGGAAGAGAGGTTTGGAGGAAGAAAGAGAAATTAAGGACAGAGTGTGTGTCTGTGTCTTTGAGACTGGAGGGGACAGTAAGAGAGATTAAAAATGGAGTTTGTGTGTTTCAGAAGACATTGGGTATACAGAAAGAAAGGGTGACAACAGGGGTTAGGGAACAGAAAATGAAAGACAGGTTTTGGGCAGGGAGAATAAGAGACAGAAGGGGGGGCTGAAACCCATGTTGGAACAGGAATTCCCCTCTGCATTGCATGTTGCTTTCAATTCCTTTGATTATCCAATTTTATGGTAGCCCCCACACTCCATGCCATCACTTTCTTTGATAATCAGATTTTATTGTACCTTCTACATAGATTTATGGCTGGTATATGGCCATTCATCAGTGACTTTACAGTCAGTATGGTGCTCCCTTGAGGTATTTGAATGTTTTGAGCTGCACTTTTTCCTCCCAGTTGAGAAAATGTGGAGTGAATGCCTGCCTCTCCAGATTTTCTCCTTGTTCAAGCTGGGCAATTTAAGCCTGCGGCAAAACAGCATCCAAAATACCGGAGACAACAATGGACTGAAACAAGGCCGACAACTGAAGGGAGGTAACATAATGCAGAATGAGGAGGAGGAAAGAAAACACAGAATAAAAAGAAGGTTGAAAAAATGATTTCAATGCAGAATTGCTTGGAGGACACCGTGGTGAACATGGATTTAAAGGAAAGTGAGGAAAGGGCCAAAAGCTGTGATGTGTAGTGAGAGCTTCAACTGAACACTCATTTTTAGAGAGGCTCCTCACAGCTACATTCAGATTGTCCACCCTTGCTGAGCCGGCCGATCAGGTTACAGAAGTATGAATCAGGCCATGCAAATGAAGGATTCTAGCAGCTTTGTTCCTATTAGTTAACTTGCATTTTGTGGATGTGTTTTGGGCTGGGGTTTCTGTATATAGTTGAGGCTTGCCGCCTGTGTTGTTGTTGTATTTCTGAATAAAAGAGCTATGCTGAAATCACTATAGCCTTTGAACCCACTATTTAACAAGCCGACTCTCAGCTGAACAGTGATACCCCTGGAGTTGGCTTCCGAATATCTGCTGGAGAAATTTTCCTCTGTGCCCAGGCAAAGGGGTTCTTTCCTTTTTTCCTTTTTGGCAGTGGGAGAATGCTGGTTGGGTG
>NW_015168782.1:72236-74922 GCF_001447785.1 Gekko japonicus
TGTGGAGATGTAGAAAGTTATGGAAGAGATTGCTCCTCTTCCCAATAACTAAAGGTTTCAATCTTGATTGGGAAGAAACAGATCACCTCTATTCTTCCCAGCCCAAGTTGTCGGCTGGAGCTGCAAAGAACAGGAGCAGATTTCTAGGGCTACAGAATAAAGGCGATAAATAGCATGTGTCTTCTGCCCCTTTTGGAATGGGGAGATCAGAAGCAGATTCCTTTGTGTTATTTTCCTGGGAGATTTTTGTGCCACTTCTCTAGAGTCCTGCTTGAGTTCACAAACAAAAAAAATACTTTTTTAAAAAAAATCCATTAAAACAAACTGGGAGGACTGTAAAACAGAAGTGATCACCTTCACATCTCTCCTTTGCAATGCAGGGAGGGCCCAACTTAGCAGTAGCCTGAATTTTGCAGGGCCAGGCAAGGGAGGGGAGTCAGCTGGATGCCGGGGGGGGGCAGGGGGCAGATGGCCAGAAAAATTCGGCCTTCCCCCTTCCCCCAGAGACCAATTGCAGGGTCCCAACGTGGCAGGGCTTGCCACTTGCCTCCTGCCCCCATTCACTGTACAACCACAGAGCAGTTTGTTGGAGGGCCAGGTGATCAGCTCCATGGGTGAGGGGTGGAAGGCCTTCTGGCCCATGTCCTCGGGACTGGCTGATCTCCTGATCTGGGCCAGCTCCCTCCCTTTTTCTCACCTTCTAATTTCTCCTTTGCAAACATGATGAACAAAAGCCGATCACTTTTCTTCTCCCCACCCAAGTCTTGTAGGGATGGGTCAGAATCCCTTTTTTCTTTCATGCTCCAGGCCAAGACACAGTTTGGGTTGGTTGGTTAGTTTTTTGTTTTGTTTTTGTTTTTTTTACCCAGGTTTTAATTAGTGGTTTTCTTTTAGTGGCTTTTCAAATGTTTTGCTTCTGTTTTATGGATCACTTTATGCTATTTGTATCTGTTGACTAACTAGACAAATTTTCAGTTTCTCTTGTGCTTTTCAAGGGCAAAAAATAAAAGGCTTTCTGATTTGGTACGTCTTAGTTTCACACTAAGTCCAGTCCTAAACTTATTCATTCAGCTACCTGTATCTGACAGTATAAAGCGACTCAAACATTACCACAGTGACTGTTCTCATCCTGAGCAGTTTATATGTGAAAAACTGCATCTATCCATTAAGGCTATAGTCCTGTCCACTCTTATTTGGTGGAGGATGTTGCCAGTGTCCTCAGCCCCGAACCCGGGGTGGTCTTTCCCGAGAGAGAGACACCCCAAAAAGACCTCTGAACCTCCACAAGCAGTTCCCTATGAAGACAGGCTTGGCTTAAAAAGTGGCTTTTGCTGGGAGGCTAGGAGCTGAGAAGATCTCCTGCTTCACCTGTCAGGGAATACCTTTGGAATAATCCTCTCATTCCTGTCTCCATATATTTGTCTAAGATATCTGCATTCTTACACCTATGCCAGACCTATCAAGGTAAACATTAACTCTACATGTCTAGTGAATGGTCACCCATTCAGGTTCATCCTGCCACACATTAAGAAACATCACTTCTTTTGTCTGGCACCAGGGAAATGCCACACCACTCTATTGTTCCACAATGGACACCCCCAGCCCAACCATCCAGCACCTGGCTTAATCTCATTATATCCAGACTCTGCGTCTCTGGAAGCTCATTGGTCAAATCTAGGCCTTGCCCATCCTGATGCCATGCACCCCTGGGACTCATCATTGGCCCAGGTAATCTATTGTTCTCACCTGAGACCAGCCCCCAAGACCTTCCATTGTTCTGCATTGTTTTCCAATATCTATATCCGTCAGCATATGGCCTCAGAGGGTGTGCCTCTGCCCTGATGCCAAACAGGCAGTCCACCCCTAAACCTCTGGGTTTAGGTCATAATCCCTTCTTCATGGACCTCTGCGCATATGGAGAGGTAGTATCACCCCATAACTGACCCCCCTATTAGCTATCAATCACCTCTGTTTTCTTAGTTCTGTATTGTGTATATGAATGCTTGATTATCGTTTGTATGCTTGAGAATATTTAGTAAAGAAATCATTATTTTAGCCACCCAATCTCTGTGTCTATTCCTGGATTCTTGGGAATTCTAACCCCACTATACACAGGTCATGATCCATTGCCATTTTATATTTATAATTCCCCAAGCTATTATTAAGAAATAAGGCAATCTGGCTAACAAGGAGAATGTCCTGTTGATTGTAATACTTTAGAGGGGAGGAGGATAGCAAGTCTTATTTTAATGATTTTCCTACTCTTAGGTTCCATGATGCCGTGCACAAAGAGCAAAGCAAACATATTCAAGAACTTCCTATGTGAACTAATAGCTTGTGTTACTAAAACTTTCAAAGGTGTACATCAGGGGTGCTATTTATCATGTATTTATTTTATTTACAATACATGGGTATATTGCCTTTCAACTTAAACCTCCAAAACAAAGAACCACCACAGGGTAATTGTGGCATTCTAAAGCAGAATTGGAATGGTGGGGGGGTATTTTCCAAAATAGTCATAAAAGTTGTGATACTCACCAAACCAGGAACAACAGGAGCAGGAGCCTACATGTTAAAAATATCAAGCAATTATTCCATCATGGTCATGGTTATGGCTTCCTTCCTTCCTTCCTTCCTTCCTTCCTTCCTTCCTTCCTTCCTTCCTTCCTTCCTTCCTTCCTTCCTT
>NW_015168782.1:74978-79746 GCF_001447785.1 Gekko japonicus
CCTTCCTTCCTTCCTTCCTTCCTTCTTGGTTTACAAGCTTTTTCAATGAAAATACATTCATAAAAAAACCTTTATTCCTATTGAACACTGTAAGGCAAAGCTGGATTTCATCATACACTTAAGGTTTAAGGTTAATATTAACTGTCTCCCTTGCAGGTGGTGTTAATTAGCCACACCGGCCTGCTTCCTTATCACCTCTCAAGGATATAACACCACGGCCATAAATTAGTTTCACATGTGACTTGTTCCTTGAGATGGGAGGATAGGAGCAGGGTGTATGACATAAGGTTCGGGAACACATCCTGAAACAGTGGGTATTGATTGGTTGGCATTCTCACCTGACCTCTTGACCCTAAAAGTATACCTGTAATGTGTCACTAGACCAGTAGTGATTGAGATTCTATGTGAATGGATGCCTGTCTTGCTGCTTCACAATTGCCAGAACTATAGACTATGCAACATAGAGGCCTGTACTACTGAACCAAAGTTTTGTGCTGCCTGACTAAAAAAATAGTAAGTCAGGCAGTTAAGGTAGCTTTTGTTGTTCTTCTTGTATGATTTTTAGAACCATGTTGGCTTGAATTTGCCTTTTTCTGTATTTTTTCCATTTGGCATGATAATTGCACTCCTAATAACACTTTCCTGGGATTAAGTCCCATTGAATAAAAATGGGACTTTCTCCTGGAGTAGACCTGTTTAGGATTGCTCCCTACGTGTGCAGGTGTATATGTCTTGTTCACCAGTGGAAACTAGGCAGTTGATTAATCTGTGAATTGTTTGTTTGTTTATTTATTACATTTGTTAATTGCCCAATCCCTGTAGTGCAGGGCTCTAGGTGATGTACATCATTCATAAACACATCAAGATAAAACAATTAAAACATTAATAAGATATTTCAAACAAAAAGGTGGCATATATTAATTTGTCCCTTTTCAGACTACTGGCCACTTCGCGGGCAGGGAACAGGATGGCAAAACAGATATGAAAAGCGGCTGGAGCAGAAAGGGTGCCAGCTATGATTGAAACTGTTGCTGTTCTCAAATAAAGGCCTGGTGGAACATCTCTGCCTTACAGGCCTTGCGGAATTGCATAAGGTCCTGCAAGGCCTTGATGGTGTTTGGCAGAGAGTTCCACCAGGTTGGTGCCAGGACCGAAAAGGCCCTGGCCCTGATTGTGGACAGCTGGATAGCTTTAAGGCCGGGGACAACCAGCAAGTTGTTAACTGAAGAGCGAAACATCTTCCAGGGACATAACGGAGGAGACAGCCCCATAGAGATGTCGGTCCCTGACCACTCAAGGCCTTGTAGGTCAATCCCAAAATCTTGAACTTGACTCGGTATTCCACTGGGAGCCAGTGTAGCTGGGGCAGCACTGGTTGTATGTGTGCTGTCTGTGATGATCCCGGCAGGATCCGCACCACTGCATTCAGGATCAATTGGAACTTCCAGGTCAGTTTCAAGGGCAGGCCAGCATAAAGTGAGTTACAGTAGTCTAGCCTGGAGGCGACCGTTGCATGGATTACTGTGGCTAGGTCAGGGCGTGACAAAAAGCGGGCCAATTGCCAAGCCTGGTGAAGATGAAAAAAACACCAGTCTGGCAATGTGCATGACCTGGGCCTCCATATTCAAGGAGGAATCCAAAATCCCTCCCAAACTCTTGACAGACTGCGCCGGTGGTCAGTGGTGCCCTGTCAAGAGTGGGCAGCCTAAATCCCAGTCCTGAAGTTCCCCTCCCCGGCCACAGAACCTCTGTCTTTACTGGATTCAGTTTCAACATAATCTGCCTCAACCATGGCCTCCAAACCTATAGCCAGTATCTGTGGCCATCCAACAACAGGTAGAGCTGGATGTCATCAGCATATTGGCTGTTTGGCTATTCACACCCTGTTTGTGTGCATTCCCAGGAACATGCTGCTTGCCACTGTCAAAAGCTGCTGAGCAGTGTATCCAGTCCCGGACTCATTACCCAGAATGGCAGGGTAGCAGGCGAAACCCCCGACCCTGCCAAAGGCAACTTGTGCTGAGCCTGACCAAAGAGCTCTTCATTGCCCCAGGTCTCACGGCTGGCTTCAAGGGTTCCCGAGCCAGCCATGAGGGAATGAACCAGCCCCCGACAGTGCCGTCCCCCATGGAATTGAAGGGGGCCACGCCACTGACAACAAAGAGAGTGGGGGAAGACCAGCTGGGGAAGTATGGCACCCCTCCTCCCGGGGTCCGATGGAGGGTATCAGAAGAGTTACAGGGCAGGGCTCTCGAAAACTTGAGGCAGGAGGTTTCATGGGGCTGGGCCAGGTTGGGGGAAAGAGGGAGGAGGGAGTGGGGAAAGGAAAGCATTAATGGGAAGGAATGCTTGCCTTGGGCTGCAATAGGAATGCCAGGGAGAAAAAATGAAAACGCTGAACCCAGCCACACCCAGAACCAACAGGCAGCAGGAGGAAACACAAAGGGAGGAGTTGGGAAAGAGGGCTTTTAAGGAAATAGCAGAAGAACCAATGGGAAGGTGGAGAGGGAAGACAGAAAGGGGGATTTGCCATTCACACAAGGGAACAGGAGGGAGAGGGGAGGCACCTACAGGGAGTAACAAGGATAAAAAGGGACCAACAGCTGAGGTTGAGGAGGATGGTGGTTTAAGTCCAAGGCAGAGAGAGAGGGACAGAGGGACCAAGAGTTGGCTAACAGGGGTGAAGTAACCTCAGCCCTCCCACTTCTGAGACCTCAGTGCCCCTGGAAGAATGGCGGAGAGGGGGAGTGCCAGAATGAGACAGAAAGAGCTCACACAGTGATACCCCTGGAGTTGCCTTCTGAACTTCTGCAGGAGAAATTTTCCTCTGTGCCCAGGCAACTGGTTCTTCCCCCCCTTTTTTCCTCCCCCTCCTTTTTGGGAGAGAATGAGGAACTGAATCTCAGTTGAGTTTGGGATTCGGCTAGATTCTGGGTCCTTCTGATCTCCCATCCTGGAAACTTTGGTGGATTCCAAACTGGTGGAGATGAGGGAGACTATGGAAGAGATTGCTCCTGTTCTCAGTCACTAGAGGTTTCAGTCTGGAGTGGGAAGAAACAGATTACATCTATTCTCTGCAGATCACCTCAGGCTGCCAAGAACAGGAGCATATTACTAGGACTACAGAATAAAGGAGAGAAATAACCTTATTCTCCTGTCCCTTTTGGAATGGGAGGAATCAGATGGAGATTCCTTTGTGCTACTTGGCAGAGTTTTATGCCACCTCTCTGCTTAAGGTGATATATATATATATGGATATGGATATGGATATGGATATGTATATCCCCTTGTTTTCATTTAGGCATCAGGCCAAAACTTAGGTTATTTGGGTTTTTTTAAACCAACGTTTTTCTATGGTCTTCTTTTTTATGGATAGCTTTATGTTGTTTATATCTGATGGCTTGTTTTCAATGGCTTGTTTGTTTTTTGTTAAATTTATCATGTGGTTTTAATTGTAAGTGATACCAAGATCTGAATCTACTATGATTAAACTTTTAAAGGCACAGTGACAGCTGTCAGTATATATGCGTCAGAGAGAGTGTCAGAAATCACATTCAGAAATCCCTTGTCCTACATAAGCCACCTTGAGCAGGACTTGGAAGAGGTGGCAAAGAAATAGCCTAAATAAATTAAACAAGACTGTCTGCCACAATGTCCATTCTCTTCCTGAACACTTTATATTTAAGTGAAAAACTGCCTTTATCCATTAAGGCCACAGTCCTGTCCATTCCTATATGGTGGAGGAGAAAGTCCTGTTGTCTGGAATAGTTTAGAGTGGAGTAGGCTAGTAATTCCTGGGATCTCAGATCACCCCAGATTGTGACAGCAGCCATGAAATTAAAAGACACCTGCTCCTTGGGAGGAAAGCGATGGCGAACCTAAACAGCATGATAAAAAGTAGAGACATCACCATGCCAACAAAAGTCCACATGGTCAAAGCAATGGTATTCCCATTAGTCATGTATGGCTGCGAGAGCTGGACTATAAGGAAGGCCGAGCGCCGAAGAATAGATTCTTTTGAACTATGGTGCTGGATAAGACTCTTGAGAGTCCCTTGGACTGCAAAAAGATCAAATCAGTCAATCCTAAAAGAAATCAACCCTGACTGTTCCCTGGAAGGCCAGATAAGGAAACTGAAGCTCAAATACTTTGGCCACCAAATGAGAAGGGAGCACTCACTGGAGAAGACCCTGATGCTGGGAAAGATTGAAGGTCAGAGAAGACGGGGACGGCAAAGGATGAGATGGTTAGACAGTGTCATAGATGCAACACACATGAAATTGAGCAAACTTCAGAGGATGGCGGAAGACAGGAGGGCCTGGTGTGATCTGGTCCATGGGGTCGCGAAGAGTCAGACTCGACGGTGTGACTGAACAACAACAAAGGCTAGTAAGTCTAATTCTCCCCCACCCCTTTCTACTCTTATGCTCTTTGATGATGTGCATAAAGAACAAAAGCAAACACATTCAAAAACTTCCTATGTGGATTGAAAGTTCATGGCAAAAGAGTGAATAAGGGGTGTTATTTATAATGAATTTATTTTATTTACAATCCATGGGTATGCTGCCTTACATCTTAAACTACCAAAACAAAGAACCACCATTAGGTGCTCATGGCTCCCCAGAAATAGAATTGGAGGGGGAGGTTTCACAATAGTCATAAAAGTTTTGATACTCACTGAACCTGGAATTCGAAGAGAATTCTGCATACAAAAAAATAAGCAATTATTCTTTCATGCTCATGGTTTCCTTCCTTCCTTCCTTCCTTC